>NC_059503.1:17878787-18181818 GCF_914767665.1 Harmonia axyridis
GTTGCATAATAATAAAGCGCGACAAATATTGAACTCACCTTCGAAAATTCAATTTAATTAAAGCATAGTTTATTTGAGCTATTACAGTGTGAGATAATATTATGAGCATATCCCTACCGTCTGCATTGCATGAACAATGAACATGTAATCCTCATGTTTGCGAATCATATGAACCGCATTGCGACTTTTTATTACAGTTGATAAAAATCGATTCGTTCATCTTTGGATAATTTTAAAACACAACTTTCAAACCCAAATCTAGGAAGTTGGGTTAGATCACCCTATTACAGGAAATAATTTTTTGAAGTGAAATTAGCTATTCAATTTCAAAATGTGTCCCCTATATCATGAAGATGTACTGACTGGTACCAGTATATTAATAATTTAGTGGATAAATTTATTGAAATATTTGAAAAAGATCAGTATTAGCATACAATTCGAAAAGCAAATGACGATAAAAATATAGAATGACCTTGAAATCATATGTTTTAAATCTGTCATTTGTTGAAGGCGACTAATAAAATATTTATTATTTAGCTTACATAATTATAATATTATTTTGTTTCAGAAATCGGGTTAGGAAATTATCAAAATCATTATGAGCAATATTGGTTACTGAAGATCGTATATTAAGATCTTTGATTCGAACAAATAGTTTAAAAAATTGTTTTGCATTACAATAAAACTCTGATCAAATCAAATAATTAAATTGCTGATTCAAACAGAATGGAAAAATCAGAATTAGTCCTGCCATTATACTCTTATCTTAGCCTCTAATTTCATTTCTTTGCACCAATTAGTTCCACACCTTTAATTTCTTTTGTTCGCTATTCATCATAACAAAGAATGAATGCAAGAAATCTAATATTGCAATTGTTTTATAAGAGAAGCTGCTTGGTTCAATTTCTATGAAAATGCAGAAAATTTTCCCAAATTCAAACCCTTGTTGCAAGGTCAACAAGATGCAAAAATTAAAAATTTTAGTTCAAGAAAATTTTGAAAGGGAATCAAAAATACCAAAGCACTACTATGCATAGGAATAAGAATGATAGGATTAACAGATCAAAAAACGATTGCTGACCAGTGTGATTTTTATTCTCTTTAAGAAACAATGAACTAAGTTGAATTGATTATTATTGAAAACAATATTGAACTGAAATAGAATAATAAAGACATTAATTCCCATTTTGGACAATTACATATATAGAGAATGTTGCAGAATACTATAGCCAAATAGTTTCAAACAAACCATAAAAATATCAAATAGGTTTTTGAATCACGAAGATACAAAAATGCAAAAGTAATAACAGCAAAACATTTTCTTTACTATAATGAATAAAACATTCAAATAGTGAAAAAAAGAAATAGTTAATATTCATGCCAAATCTCTCTCTTAATCATAGGACTAGTAACCCAATTATTATACGAAATAGAGAAAATCATAAGAATATTTTGCGTTGCTCATTCTGAAATCTTAATCATTAGAGCAAATATCAATAGTAAGCGACATTGGTAACAAATCGATACTACCATAAAAATTAGCTTACCAACCGAATAAACTGAAGGTTAATATAGGCTGGTCTTGTTACAGTATACGTATTTTTCATTACAATGAAAAATATTATGAAAACAAATTCAAATAAGTAATAAGCTGTCAACAAAAACCCTTCCATCTTTTTGATCCTTTTCTTAAGACCTGTCTGTGAACAACTACTATCATCTCATAAGGACAAATCTGTGGAGTAAATACAATTTACATAGTATGACTATAATTGCATCTATTGTTTTCGATAACCATTTTCAAATATTTAGAAGAAATGTCAGTTTACTATGTTACTGTTGATTGTTTTGAGAAGCAAAGGTAGTACTGATATTCACATTTAAATATTAATGATTCTGTTTAAGTGAGAATGTACTATAGATGTAAATGCAATAGTTTTATGCAGATTCAAAATCAGCATCTAACGAATATGCCCTTTGCCACGCCAATGGAATCAATAAATAAATTCGATATTTTTGGCTATCAATTTAACGCTGCCAAATAATATCATATTTACATTTATTGACAACGAATTGGGTACATAGTACATTGATGAAATATCGATAAACATTTTCGAGATGTTTTCAACTTAATAAAGTAAAAAAACACTGATAATAGACAAGTGAAGGTAAACTACATACCTCACCGCTCTCGGCAGCTGGAGAATCCTCCGAGATATTGTAGATTATCGGGGGTAATCCTGGTTTCCCAAGTAAAGAAAACCCAAGTCCAGATTGTTCACTTCGTTTTAAAACCACTAATAACTCTTCAGCCATACTCAAAAAACATTGATTTCGAAAAACAGCACCATAAATAACAAATAATTGACTCCTCCTGCTACTCCCATAACCTCTTTACCGACATCCCTAAGTTACCAGTGGCGTTTCCTTGACTTAAAATGAATGAAAGGATACAGTATCAATGGCAATGACCTCTTTTTTAACCACGGAATAATATCCTTATTTTAGAGAATATTAACAATCAATATTGATTTATTTTCTGAAACTATCCAAATTTTGATAAAAGAAACCTATCAAACATAGCAGTTCATATCATATCAAAAATTATTTGGCAGATGGACATCCGGAAAACAGGACCGTATTGAGGAGGGGTTACAATAAACATAGAAAATCAATAACAACAAAAACATGAAATTCTTTCGAATTCAAATTCTTCATTTTATTCAAATGATCTTTAAGATTATATTAAAATTAATTCATATGTAAAACTAGTTGGTAAAAATTAAAAGAAACATGAGGTAAAACAATGAAATATTGAAAAAATTTAATAATCAAATAGGAGAAGACCATTGAATTGAATTCGTACCATAAATTCATTGATTGAAACTGCAAGTAGAGAAAATTTGAAAATATATTCTATTTTAAATCAACAGACAACGCCCATATTATTTGAACGCGCACATCCACAGAATATTATATATTACTGTCAGTGTGGTCAGCTGATTCCTGCCAAGGAATCAACAAACGACAAACTCTAATTGAAATTAATTGCAATATTTCAACATTTCATTGAATATGAATTATAAAAACTAACTCTAAATTTAAGGAATATGAATCTACATCAAATTGTTAGTGGAGCTTGTAATGCAGGCGATAAATGTTTTGCTGTGGGAAGTGTGGAAGGTGTCCCATTTACAGTGAGCACAACCTGTAATTTATGATTTTAATAGTTAATTTTTCTACATATATCTCTTTCAAGGCCTATGCAGCTGGATGTAATATAGTTTTGTTGGCTCCTACTTTTGAACGAGTGCAAATTATTCCAGGAGCTGTGCATGA
Organism: Harmonia axyridis; assembly: GCF_914767665.1. Classification (NCBI taxonomy): domain Eukaryota; kingdom Metazoa; phylum Arthropoda; class Insecta; order Coleoptera; family Coccinellidae; genus Harmonia; species Harmonia axyridis. Next base: position 17,882,127 of record NC_059503.1, read on the forward strand.
TTACATTAGAATCACAGCTATTGATTGTTCTAGTGATACTGGTAAAATTGCAGCAGCTTATGATAACACTGTTTGTATATATGAGCCAACACCTTTAATATCTAATAACTCCTCCCATGTAAGTGGAAATAATCAGGAGCTTGAATTCTACAAGAGAGTAATGAGTGTTAAATTGTTTTTCACTGTTTATTTGATGATCTGTAAAACATATATTACCAATAAAATTAATCATTTAAAAAAAATTATTAACTTCTTTATTAATTATTATTATTAGATGTATTAAAGTTTATATCACAAAAAACTGTTTAGGGTCTGGATTATCGCTGGGTTCAAACTGGTACTTTCAAAACTGAATCCACTATCAAAACATTAAGTTGGAACCTTGAAGGTACAAGACTATTAACAGCTGGTGAACATGTGCAGTTATGGCATCTCAAAACATTTGCTCCTGAGGAAAAAGATGATACACAAAATGAAGGTGTTACCTTCACTCTTGGTGGCGAAACAAATGAAACCTCTGAAGGAGGTGATGCTGAAGATTCGGATAAAACACCTTCAGGTGATTATCTTACATGATTCATCAAGTGGTTGTTTTTTTTTTTTGAATGATTTAATTTCATGTACCTAATAATCATTAATTTCATCTGATTTTGGACTGAATATTTTCAGAAATTATGATGAGTTCAGTACATTTTTGTTTTTGATAAAAAATTAAGGATCTTGAAATACTACAGCTTGAAGTAGAAGTTACGAGTAACAATCTTTTATAATTTGAAAAAAAACTTTTTTCACAAATGAATTTAGTTATTTACTTCTTAAAATTACACTGCTAATAGAATAAAATTCTTATTTAATTCTAAATTGAATATCATATGATACACTAAGAAATTATCATAGACCTGAATTGAAAATTAGGTCCTATCATACAAATAATAAATTGGAAATAAGTTACTCAAATCTCATGAACTATTTCAGTTCTGAATTGATTTGTATTCCTTGTTGTTTATTTGGTGTGTTACACATGCTCAATATCAATTCCATCAGGTATTCTGGTATTTTCATTGATAAATTTAATATAGGTATTGGTGAATAATTTTTTTTTCTATTTTTGCTCTAAGAATATCAAAATATACTGAACAAAACCCAAAAATGTTATAATTTGTTAGTTGATTTTAGCTCAGTCAAAGCAAACAGATATACAATAAATTATTGGGATATACCCACATAGGAATAAGGATTTTTTTTGTCAAATAATATATTAGTTTTTATGATTGTGATCTACTACAGAAAAAAGGATGTTGAGTAAAAAATTAACAGTGATGTTCGTGAAGTACTGATGGGGCACACAGTAACAAAGTCTACACAGAACCTTCTTACTCATAAAAACTCTAAGCTTCTGAGGGGCCTAGAAGATTCAGGATAGAAAATATCAAACATAGTCACTCGTTACATAAATCTTACTCATCTTACATAAATATTCATTCTGAAGATAATAAAATTGTATAACACTTCATCTTTCTTTAATGGAGTAATTGAAATTTTTTTATTTGTTACTCTGTTATTGTAAAAGTGATATTTTGAAACATGAAAAAGTAAAAATTTCAAAGAATAAAAATATCATTAACAAGTCTGATATTTCACTTATTATTTCTGTAATAATTTGAAGTTTTATTGGACTGCTTTTAGTCTGCTTAATTGCTAAATTTTCATAATGTATATACACAATTCAAGAGAGACTTGTATCCTAATGCTTATATGTTAAACCTATTTGTTTAATACATTATCATTTGATAAGCACACTTTCACAACAAAAAGCACTAACTGTTGTCTTCCTCTGTTTCAACATTTTATCCACAATATTTGCCTCAAGAAGCATCAGAGGCATTAAGGACCAAACCAAAAACTCCAAGTGAGTAATCTGTCTACGGATAATGTTGGTGTTGCAAGGTGAACTCTTATTTTCGGCTTCAGCTTCTATGCTTCTCCAGATTTTAAACTTATCACGTTTTAATAAGTTTTTTTTATTTAAAATTCTTCATCTGCTGTGTCCAGTTGGCCGCTGAAAACTATAATGTATGTGAAAGGTTCTTGAATGGTTAACTTGTAACATTCTTCTTTCAGTAACAGTTGTTTCTGTTCAATAATACTTCAAGGTTGTACTAATTTAACTAAAAGGGAAATTTAGCTTGATGAAACATATGACAATAAACAGAAAAAAATTTAAAGGAAGAATCAGAAATAATTTATTTCTTCGTCTAAAGCTTTCTCAGTGACTAAAGATTAATTATGATATTTTACATAAAAAGACTATTTATTCCGCCAACAATTCCACTAAGTAGAGATTTCAGTTCAAGCATTTTGATGGCTAGAAGTCTAAGGGTAACTTGAAAATTATTGTTGCTAAAAATTCTCCAATATTTTTTTATTTTATTTTGACTTAAAAGTTGATTTCAATTAAAATCAAGAAAATATTTAGTGAGATAATAATAACTGAATAATTACTCAAAAGAAGATATTATAGGTGAATAAGGTTTTATCCTAAATTCTAATAACCGAATAAGATTTGGTCATACTAATAAATATGTTAGTAGGATTAGAAACATTATATAGAGATATTATGTATTGTAATATGTGCTTATGTTTTTAATTATGTCCAATTTGAAATTCACATAAGTCATATAACATTGAATACTTTGTCTTTTTACTGTAATAATTACAGATATTTTGTGAAAATTGGATAGAGAACATTTTTATGTTGTTTTTGATCATATATATTTCAAGCTAACTTTTCCTACTTTCCTTGGTATATGGAAAAATGTTGATGAAATGTTTGTATTAATATACTAATTTAAATTTTATGTACTCAATCAATTTAAATAATTGTATTAGTGTATTTATATTATTATGAATTAAACAATTTTAACATGGTTTTAGAACCTGAACAATCATGGCAGTGTGTATGGAAAGCAACAACAGCAATTCCTGTGCAACATTTGGCTTTCAGCCCAGATGGTACGTTATTTGCAACTTGTGGAGAGGATGACAGACTTGTGAAGATTTGGTATGAGAACAAACAATGTAAGAACATGTCAGCTATTTTTTCAGTGATAAATAATCAGAGATTCAATAAAATATTGTATGAAAATTTTAGTTTTATTCACTTCAAAGTCATCTGAAGAGCCAAGGGAGTTAGAATACACATTTGTTTACATTGCTCATCCTAGAGCTGTAACACACTTGTCTTGGAGGACTACCAGCAAATACATGCCAAAGTAAGTCCAATATATTTTAAGGATCTTAAAATTAATCAAATACTTTTAGAGGGTCAGTTTCAAATATGTTGGTAACATCATGCAAAGATAATATCTGCAGATTGTGGGTTGAGACTGTGCTTCCAGAAGATGGTTTAGTTAATTTATCTCAGTTAGATCCCCAAGCTAACCATCCAAAATTTAGAACACATCGACACAAGCATAGATTTCTGATGAGATTGAAACATATGAAGTAAGTGGATGTTAGTGTAAAAAGACTAGTGAACAGACAAATTAGGTATAATCATTGTAAAATATACATAAATGTATGTTTTCAAATACTCATTTAAATTGAATTAGGAAAAAAGATAATTTTTATAGCAAGGGTATCTTACCTTCTACTTCATTGATATTGTTGCAACTGAAGCATTGTAGTTAATTTATTATTGGCAGGTTATTATTCGAAAGCACTTTTCATAACTGATTACTAAAAATTTAGGTTAAAAAAAAAATTCAGTATTGATTATAATACATATCTCAGGACTTGCTTCCACATCCGTCGTCATGCAAAGCATCAGGCACAAGGAACTATTGGTACATCTCCTCCAATACCTACATTACCATCAACTTACAGTGTGCATGATTTTCATTCATATGGATACCACGGCACAGGTAAATTCATTCAAATAATTTACGCTATAGACTTTGATGTTTGGAATACACAGGAAATGTTCAATTTCAACTAAATGTTTTTGTTCATTTAGGAGTAACTCCTGGATTACATTTTCATTTGGCTGCCAGTGTGAATGCCGAAACTGATATTCCTCTGGTGCCAAATATTAGTTTTTGCAATCCTAGACCTGCTTTTGTTCTACATTGGCTTGACAACAAAGAAATGCACTTCAGTCTGCAAGCTGAATCCTTATTGGAAGAATACACCAAGTAATTATGAATTCTGATATAGTACTTCATTTAATATTTTGAACAAATCTTTTTATAGACGTACGTCGGTTCATATGGAAGATCACACAGAGGAACCTTTAGAATCAGGAGGATCTGATGGATTAGATGCTCGTATAGAAACACTCTTGAGGGATTGGCATCATAGTCCTGATTTATTGTTCAGTATACACCCCTTAGATGGAAGTTTTCTTATATGGTTAGTTTATGAAGAGGAAATTTTCTACAACACATTCAAATTATTCATTTCAGGGTAATTGAGTGGTTGGATGAATATCATCCAGGCTCTTTCAGACAAGCACAGGTTTCATTTTCCACACGAATTCCTCAAGCCTTTCCCATAGGTGATTCTATGAGTATGTCCACAACAGTCAGTTTATATCATGCAGCACCTTTATTAAAACATTTAGTGAAGGATTGTATCAATAAAGATAATCTTCCTATCATCAAAGAATCAAATGAAAATAAGAAAATTTCAGAGGTAATATATATAAAACTATTGAATTTGTAATAATAACAATACTTATTTATAAATTAGACCACATTCACTCGAAAGAGCATCTTCAAAAACTTCTTACATTTTTCCCTTCGTCTTAATTCAATAGAAACAGCCTTAAAAAGAAGTTCAATTTATCTGTGGAAACTGTAACACAATCCGTTCAGTATTTTCGGAGATAAGTGTGTACATATTGACAGACAAAAATTCTGAAAAACCCTATTTTGTCCTGTAACTTTTCTTTATCGCTTATAATCATTTTTAGTATGATTTTAACAATGACAAAGCAAGAACAAAGAACTTGATAAAGAAATAAGTTAGAATTTAAACTGTAAGAAATACACCAAGTAGGAAAAAAACATAGTCGAAAACATCAAACTATGCTAATTAACACTGAAACAAAGAAACGCCAACTGAAATCAAAAATTTAGAAAACCTTTTACCAATTTTGATCCTAATTAATGGCCATTTCAAAAAGGTATTCTAGATTTCACTTATTATAATAATTTTCTCAGTGCCCATGCTAATTTTTTCATGAATTTATAAAATGTAGGGCCAAACCGATTTCTACTACTGTATTATTTGTATAGATACATTAAAGCTGACCAAACAAAAACTACTCAAATACATGAAACTTCAGATATTTGAGTTTGCAGAAAGATACAGTACCATACTTTCAATAAAAAAGCTCCTTACTTCCCTTCAAAACTATCATATAGGCATATAACCAAATACCACTTATTTTATCATATGTAAACTTGAAACAAGCTAAGCAATTCTTTTTATCTTTGGGAGAGTTTTCGAGTTCTGTTAGGAATTTATCTGTCTGTCACTTCACACCCATATATGATTAATTATATTCAAGGAGCAGCAAGTTAAGGAGGAACAGGCAGGCACTTCCCCACATGTATCTTTAGTTACTAAACATGATAATGGTACTTTGAATTTGTGGGAGTTAACTTTTGCCGAAAATACGAAGTTCAGTCAAGTACTCAGTATAGGGCACAGGAGTCGTGCTTCTGGACACAGGTTTAGAGTTAATGATATTACATGCCATCCAGTTCTACCTTTATTACTCACTACTAGTCATCACAATATTGTTGATTCCAATAAAACAGAAAGCAAGAGTGTAAGTTGAATTCACTCAGTATATTCTCTAGATTAGTAATTGATTGTATTTTTTCAGGGATTTTGTAGCGAGCTGATTTTATGGAGAGTAGATGCAGTTGGTCCTCTATCTAAATCTGGAGGCATTTCAGAATTAGCAAGAATAAGCTCCCCAGAACCATCTGCTTTTAGTAATGTTGCATGGATTCCAACTCTACTACCATCAAGTACACTAGGAACCTTTTCAAACTCCCCAAGTGCTTGCTTTGTTGCTTCTGATGGTCATTGCTTGAGAGTTTATCAAGCTGTAATTGATGCCCGTACTTTACTTGCAGAGCTCTCAGTTAAAGAAAATCGTAAAAATGAAGATAATGAAAGTGCCATGTCTGACTTGTCCTCAATGGATGAAGCTACCTTACTTGAAAATATAAACATTGTATCGCAACAAAGTACATCCAGACCAGGGTGTATAATTCAATTAGAAACTATTTCGGAAGCTATTCAATGGCACAACACTATTTTCCTTCATGTTTATCAAGAACAGCTAATTACTGGACAAAGAACTACTCCTATAAACTTATCTGGAAATGATGCTATGGTTGATCTACAGCAATCCACGGTTTTCGAAGAACCATTTTTCATAGTCCTGCTAGATTGTACAGATCAGAATACCATCATTCATATGTGGAAGTTGGTAATTGCATCTAATGAAGGTGAAATGTCTCTAACAGGTATATACAAGGTTATCACAGTTAATTGATGTTAGTAATTTATTATTTTTGTTAACAGGAAGTCAAATGTATGTACCTGATTGTAATCTAGTTCAGGATGAAAATGATCTGTCGAGGAGAAATAGTTTGGAATCTCTACATTTGAAACATGCAAAAGTTACGCCGCATATCAATATCACAACCAGAAGAGAAGTTAAACAGATTCTTCCTATACCAGAGGGCGTTGAAATCGTTCATGCAGCTCCTGCAGCTGGACACTTGAGTTCAGCATCGATATATCCTGCTTGTTTAGCGCCATATTGCTTTGCAACAGCTTGCAGTGATGGAATAATTAGGTTTTGGTCTGTTTCTAGTGACATACAAACAGTCAAACAATATAATCACATGATGCTTGAAGAAAATGGTGAAAAAGTTGATACAAAGAAGGTAAGCAAATAAATCAACACTTTTTTTCTGATACCATAATGAAAAACTGTTGAAATATTCACTCAAACCTTATTGAAAGGCGTTTCTGGGTAAGATGTCTAGTAATTTAATGTGAGCACCATAGAACAGTATGCGGAAATCAACTTAAGAGGACTGTTCACTACAAAAGTCGCCAATCAGACCTTAAACTTTTTAAGAGTGTGCCGACCACTGTTTCTAGACATCTTAATTGTGGGTTCAATAAAATTTTCATGATCAATGATTCAGTTTGAGTTAATTTCTGGTTCCACCGTATATACCAAATCGAAATCTATTAATTTATTAAATTTTATTTCAATTGATCAAAATGTTTTTCAGGTATGGGTTGAATGGAATATGCACAAGGAATCAGCTATAGAGATAGAAGGACAGGTTCTTAATATTAGTGTCGCTTACTCAGGCAGGTTAGCGTGCGCATATAAATATGGAAAAAGCTTCACAAGACCAAATAAAAATGATCATGACTCAAGATATATTAATTTATGTGTTGCAATTTATGAATGTGAAAGCACTGGTGGTACAGAATGGATACTTGAAGATGTAATCCATTTGAAGAATATTGTTTTGCCTAAAATAAATATAGATAGGCATCTTGATTTGAGCTACCTATATGATTCAAGGACTTTAAAAAAGAAGCAACAGAGATTGAATGAGGTTTTACATACTCTAGCTGAAGATCGACCTAACACTTTATCGGCAGAACCAATGAAACCTACTTTATTAGCAGTTCCAAGCTTTACTACACTTCAATCACTTAGAAAATCCATTGCTGAAATGGGAAATATTTGTCCAATAACTCAAAAGCATATTGTCCAACTAGATTGGGTGTCTTGTGAAGATGGATCTCATATTCTTACTGTAGCATGTGGAAGTAAGATTATGCTCTACACACCTCTTTCTACTGACTTAGCACAAGCTAATGTTAAAGCAATGAAAGAATCTATAAGTAATTATCGCCCTATTTTGAGAAAGGCTAGTTCTCTTGCACAACCTATGTTTGTTGACGATTTCAAATGGATGACTTTAAGGAAAATTGAACTAGAAACAGCTGACGGCTTACCTGCTCTACCCATGCAAATTAGTTGGGTCAGAGATGGTATATTAGTGGTGGGAATGGACTCTGAAATGCATGTTTATACTCAGTGGAAACCTCAAAATTGTGACCAGAAAACAGAGACAGATGAAATAGATTGTAGAGCAGGAAGAGAGGTTGATTTTAGGACTTTAACTCAAGAGAACCAAAGAAAGCTTGCAGCAGTACCAACTTTAGGTTTGTAGTAATTTGACACTTACAATGTTTCTTTTATATCAACTATCACAGACTTGAGAAGTTTTTCAGAAATTTAGAATTTTGATGAGGAAAATATATTGTGTTTTGTGTGAAATATTGAGTTATTGATGATGATTAATTTTTTTGCTTTATAGGAAGGATTAGTTCAGTAAATCTTCAAATCTTAGACAGAAAGAGGGCAAATAAAGACATAAATATTGATTATATGCCTGACTACGGATTGTTCGAGGCATCAAGAATAGCCTGTCCAGTTTTACCACAATATCATCCAAAACAATTGATGGAATTGCTTAATTCAGGAAAAATACGTTGGGTGAAGGCAATTTTGGGCCATCTTGTTAAGTGTATTGGTGGTGCTACACAAGACACTCCAGAAGAAATACAAAATTGGGCAAGAGCTAGAACTTTATCAGTCAGTTACCCTGCTGGTAGTCCTGAACATAGGGCAAGCATAGGAGAAATTGCTTTAGATTATGATGAAATACAAAATATTGCGCCTTTACCATTATGGACACTTTTGGCGGCAGACAAAGAGAGACCAGGTGATTATTCTTTTATAAAAATACATTGCAATTTAATAACCTACTTGAATTTTTAGTTGTCCAGGAAGAAAAAAAAGATTACAATGAACTTTTCGATAACAATGTAGTAATGGAAGAATCATTGGATACTCTTTTGGAAGATCAAGAAGTTTCAAGACTTGAAAGACGTCCATCTGAAAGACACGTCGGTTTAACACATTTTACTCCTAAACAAGGACGTATTTTGTCTCGTCTTCTAACACATATGCATTTACCAGGCCTTTCAAGTTTGGATCAGATGCATTTATTAGCTCTTGCTGACACTGTAGCTACTTGCAACACTGATTTAGCTGAAAGATTTGCCATTGATGCTGCTAAGTCGGCAATGGCGAAAGAAAATCTTGTAGGCCAGCCAGATGAAGTTATTGCAGATTCTTTAGATGACTGTGGACTTAGATTTTTATTGGCCATGAAGCATTATGGTTACTTATTAAGGTAAGGAGTGCAGAATATCACACCATAATAACCTATTCCATTGCAAATATGTGCTCAGGTGAATATTGAATTTGAGTTGGTTATGTTCAATACTCCTTTATAGAATGAAGTCTGCTAAATCACTTTTTTGTTTTATGGAAAATCAAAATTGCAGTAATCAAATTGCAATAAATACTCCTAATGATAAATCTCAATGGCATTTTGACTAGGTACTTAGAACATGGGTTTGAAAATTCACACTCCTATCTATTGTGTCTAGTCCTAAGTGTCAACGAAGTGTTAAGTAAATAGTGTTAATTAAACTATTAACTCAATTTACAAGTACAACACAAGGTATCAAGAAGATGTGTCAAAAATTGTATCCATTAACAACCTTCTGTCCATTAACAATTCATTACCAATAGTTAATTTTCAAGATTTATTATTGCATATAATTGAATAGCACAAAAAAATGACTAATGAAAAATATCACTCCTAGAATGCGAAGTTAGCACCCATTTTTTGGAAAATGAAGAATTTTTTTCCTTCATTCGTTAGTAACTCGTTGATAACTTTTTGTAACACCAAAATTTTAGTTTGTACCACAAAGATTACGGTAGAAAAATATCGCATTCCGCTGGGGTGCCAACTTCACGCTTTTTTCCGATTTTTCTCGAAAAAATTCAGTTTGAAAGTACATCATTAGTACTGTTATCAATACAAAAATGTTTGTTTTTAACCTTACCTGTAATGAAAAAATATCCCTCCGAAAAGGGCGAAGTTAGCACCCACTTTTTCAAAATTTTCATATTTTTTCTCTTGCTTCCGATAGTAATTCGAAAAAAACGTGAAGTTGCCACCCCAGCGGAATGCGGTATTTTTCTACCAGAGTCCTTGAGGTACAAACGAAAATTTTTATGTTACAAATAGTTACTAACGAATGCAAAAAAAAACTTCACGGACACTTATTTTAGTTACGACTTGTGAGATAGTTGTATCTCATTTTAAATAACAGTTAGAAATATTTGATGTCGAATAATTCCTCAAATTCTATGAGCTTTCAAATTGGAGTGCAAATATTTTATCAATGTTATTTGATTGCAAAAAGCCTACCTAATAAGAAGAAGTGATTGAAAAATAATAAAATAAAACTATGCCAATTCTAAAAAGAGCTCCATATTTATAACAATGTTTCTTAATAGATGTCTTCCATTGGCACAAAGAGCTCAGTTCCAGAAGCAAGGAGTTGGAACAAATAACTTAGCTTGGGCTTTCCATTCAGAAAGTCAAGAAGAGCTTTTAAATCTCATTCCCAGCTATGCAAAAGCAGAGCCTACTTGGCCTACTTTGAGAGAATTAGGAGTTGCTTGGTGGATAAGAAATATGAGTCTCTTGAAACAGTGTGTCCAAGTACTTGCTAAAGCCTCTTTCCAAGCTAAACAAGATCCGATGGATGCAGCCCTTTACTATTTAGCCATGAATAAAAAAAGTTTACTGTGGGGACTTTATAGGTAAGGTATTAAAATAATTAAGATTGAGTAAGATTGTGGAGAAAATATGTTTTAGATCTAAACATGATGAGAGAATGACCAATTTCTTCTCAAATAACTTCAGCGAAGAAAGATGGAGAAGAGCTGCTTTGAAAAATGCCTATGCATTATTGGGAAAGCAAAGATTTGATCATGCTGCAGCTTTCTTTTTACTTGCTGGAAATCTCAAGGATGCTGTTGAAATATGTATTAATCGTTTAAATGACATTCAATTAGCTATTATTATCATTCGGTTGTACGAAGGAGATGATAATATGCTAAAAAAGTTACTCTATACAGAGATATTAGGGTGTGATGAAGATGGTAAGAATGTCTCCCATAGATGTACAATATTTAATCTTAATTTTTTTAAAGGTAACAATCAAGATATTTGTAAAGCACATCCTGATCCATTTTTGCGTTCTATGGCCTTGTGGACATTGAAAGATCATCAAGCTGCACTTAGCACACTGTTAATAGGAAATGCTGGAACACAACACAAATACCATGATGATGAAACAAAAGAACCAAGAGAAACTAATCCTAATGTATTTAATTTCTATATTTACTTAAGAACCCATCCTCTTTTGATTAGACAGCATGTTGCCAGTAGAGGACAAAGAAAAGTGTGGTTGCATGGTGGAAAACAAGTGGTAGTGGAAGAATCAATTACCCCTTTGGAGAGACAGCTCTACTTCACTACTGCTCATGGTCATTTCAGAGCCGGATGTCCAGCGTTAGCTCTGGAAGTTTTGTCGAAACTTCCATTAGTTGTTGCTGATCCTAAAAACACTCCAGGTAAATAATAATGAAATTTTACTGAAGAAACAGTCACCTTCCCTTTATATACAAGGTTTACAACCTGAATAGGTAAAGTATACAAGGGTAAGTGATAGTTCCTTCAGTAAAATTTGAACAGTTCAAATACTCACTCAAGGAAATTAATTTGTAATAATATTAAGATTTCAATTCATTCATATTCTCAAAATGTTAATTTGTATTTGTAACAAATACAATATTTTAAATATCATTGACTATGATAAAAATTTTTAGCTTCAACACCAAAGGAAATCAAAACTATACCTGAGATAGACACTGGTATTCTCAGTTGGGATGGTGTAAAGCTTGAAAGTAATCAAGAATCCTGTGCAGTGGATTGGGGTGCCCCCGTTACTGGTTTTGGCGTGAAAACTGATGATTTTGAACTCAAATGGAGTGATGATGAAGATGATAAGGTAACAATATTGTCATTTTATTCAAATTTCTTAATACTTAATATGTATTCTGTAGTCACATGAGTACTACTTACCTCAATTTTTAGGATTCTGACGGTTCAGATGGTATGATAAGTATGAACATAGATGGTTCTAAAAAGGAAACAACCTCAGAAATTGAACCTGATAATGTAGATAAGGAAGATGGATATCAACAAATTGATATCATGGCACAACAGTTGAAATTTGTAGCCTGCCTTAAAATACTCATGGAAGAACTTTCTACATTAGCCACTGGATTTGAAGTTGATGGTACTCAATTTTTTTTGCCTTCAGGGATAACAGGTCTGTTCGTTAAAATAAATGTCGCACGGAGTTTTCAGCAAGGATTTTCTTGTGTATTCAATGTTGTTTTTCTACTAACGAACAGATCTTTTTAGTTATAGGTAGTAAATGCTGGGAAACAAAACAAGCATGCATATTAAAAACGCTACTTAAAAAGGTTTGAATAATAACAAATGTGACTGGTAGAGTCAACTTTATATTACGTCTAATGAAAAGTAGCTAACTTCATGGATTTTGATATTACTCAGATAGGAATATTTTCAATTGAACATTATTTCTGAATATTTCCATTATGATTTTATACTTGATATAAGGACTCAAAGTTGAAAGAATTCTTGTTCACAAAAATTGTATTTACGTTAGACGCCGTTTTGACTACGATTTTGTTATCTTAGGGAATTCAAGGTCACTAAACTAGTAAATGGCTGTGAGTGATATGTTCATATGATAATCCATTCTTATGCTATTGAGCACAGTATTGCAAAACTTGTTTTTTGTGAAATTATTGCTCAAATTTCAACTGCACTATTTATTAAACAATGAAAAATTTTTAACAATGATATATGTTTCTTTATTGAAATGTGTTGTTGGTCTTTACAATTGAAACTAAGTTAACGATGAAGAGACCAATAACCCCAAGTGGAATGTATCTGTTGAAGTAATTAACATTCTTGTGATTTACAGTAGGCTCTATGCGTTAAAATATTGATACTAATAAGCTATTCAGTGCAATACTCATAGAAAATATTATCTAAAAAATTACAAATTTCTATTGTGCATCCATAAATAAAGATTCTCTGCAATGAAAAAAATTTTGTCATATAATCAATATTTACATACAGTTTGTGTTCATTTTGGCTAGGTGGTCAGCTACGGTATCAACTTTATATTTGGCTAGAAAAAGAAGTTGAAGCCCTAAGACAGCTTTGTAACTACAGTCCAACTGAAATATCTGAATTGGCGGATTTGGAACAAGAGCCTGAGCCTGGCGAAGTAAATCCTAGGCCTACTCTTCACGAAATTTTGATTCAAGAAAAACTTGATTTCGAAGCCAAAGTACAGAGGGCAGTTAAGAGGAGAATGTGGCTAAGAGGTATCCTTGATAATGTTCATTCTCGGTTTTGAAAAATATTGATTTTCTCTTTTCAGCGAACGAAACTCTTTTGAGAACACTGTTGAGTTATTGTTCTTTGCATGGAGCTACTGGAGGTTTAGCTTCAGTAAGAATGGAATTGGTATTATTGTTGCAAGAACTTCAACAAGAGAAAACCCATCATCAGCTCTTGAGTCCATTACCTTTTCCAACAAGTTTACCATTACTTGCAGCTAGTGTTGCTAGTAGTAAGACTGTTATAGCAGATCCAATAAGATATTTACAATGCCTCACCCATGATATGCTCCACACAGTAAGTTTGAATGAATCCTTAACTACGGTTCAGTAATGGCTATCCCACATCGTGTCACATTTGAATAAAATATTAGAAACTTTGAAGAAATTGGAGAGATAATGAGAAATACATTCATTTAGTTTGATTCAGTGTCCCCATTTCGTCACTTTATTGCAAGTGTGGTTTGCAATATTTACAATGAATAAAATACCATATTTGCATAATATTATATATTTTATTTTAACCTTTTAAAATATAGATGAATAAAATGCAGAAATATCATTAAAAATAGTTCTCGAGCGGCCCCATAGCAACCACTGTCTTGGTTGAAGAAGAAGAAGAATTAAAAATACTTATTTTCCTCTTAAACCAACCAATCATCTTATTTCTCAATTATAAACATATTTTGTTTTTATTTGACAGATGGTGGAACTTGCTCAACCTGGAATGGGACAAAGTCAACTTCTGGTACTTAGAGATCTTGCCATAGCATTATCTGCTTGTATTTATCAATCTCTATGTGATTCAGATACATTCAAAAGTAGTTTTCAAGATGCCAAGGTGAGTTGATCTGCAAATAAAAATTTTATTACATTATTTTTCTGCATTATGTGTAAGTGATATATTATTGATAGGATGCTTGTGCAACTCATCTGGTGGGAAAAAGAAGAAGAATTTCAATTAATGAGGGTCATCATATAACAACTTTACCTTCTAAATGGCCTGGAGTTACTAGCTTGAGATCGTTGTTAGCCAGAGAAAAAGACGAAGATACACCAAGACTGAATGTTGTGTTGTGTGAGGCTTTTACGGCAACTTATTTATCTTTACTTCTCTACGGGCTCTGTACATGTGATTGCATTATATTGTATCATGTGACAGGGCAGAAATTTACTCAAGAAGTTTGGGGGCTGTAAGTGTTAGGTACAATATAATAGAATAATAAAACTTTATGATAATGTCTGTTTCAGACTATTTGGTGGTGGAATAAAAAAATTGTTGAGAACAGCAAGTGTCTCTGGTTCTACTGGAACAAATCAGTCCCAATCTGCTACACCTACCGAAGAAATAGGAGGAGCAACAAACTGGTTGAATAAACAGAGAGTAAAGCTCAATACTAAGCTTTTAGGTCATCAACCTTCAATAATGAAAGAGGATAAACCCACATACCGTGAACAATTCTTGCCACCACAAATGAGTATACTGGCTTATTTATTGACAAAGGTAAGAATATTTTTCATTAAAAATTGAGTTACATTTTATGGAAATTGGTGAAATACAAATATGAATGTTTATAGATGAAAAGAAAATTTTTCTCACAATAATGGTAGTATTGAGCTTTCTTTCATTTAGTATCAATGCTTGTAATTTTAGAATTTTCAGCTGATAATGTTCTGACAATTGGTTTGGAATCACTTTTGAAGAATTAGTGATTAAATTAAATTCTGTTTGTGCTATGAGGCAGCATCCACAGCAGTTGATCTACAATTTTCCACAAATTAAAACAATTAAAATCGCTTATTACGGTCCTGGAATTTCGGAAATAATTTTTTGTCACAAACTCAACTCTCTTATGTCACTAACAAATTGTACAAAAAATCACCAAAGTCAGTTGATCATTATGAAAGTTAAAGCTGTTTAAATTTTTTCAAAATTTTCGAAAACACCCTGTATCTCGAAAACGAGTGTCCTGTAACTTTAAAAATCATATTCCAACTCACATACTTGACCTGCTCTATCTTCACCAGATTCCCTGTATATTAAATGTTTTTCGGACATTTCAATATATTTTTCGTAGAAAGAGGAAATAATAAACGATAGTTATTATTATTATTATTATAAAATTTGCAGTGTTTTCGCAATAATTATTATCGAACTTTTTTTTGTTGCCAATTCACGATTCGAAGAGATTTCCCCATTTCTTCAGATAGATTGTAGAAGTGACAACGCTGCTCTCCGTGTTTGTTGGGTTGTCTACTTCAGGGGCAGAATCGAAATTTCGAATGTTTTCCAAGTTTTTGAACGCAAAATGATATATTTTGTGTATTTTTGTAACTGCAATTGATTTATATTAGTATTCCTCTATAATTCAGTTGAGTTTAAAAAGTTTTGAATTAATTGTTCATTCTTTATGGAGGAAAAATATTGTCTTATAATACTCATTGGTTTTCGGAAGAGTTAGCTTATATACCAAATAATATCATAGTTCTGTTGGAGGTGTGTGTCAGTGATGGCACAGCTGAACATTGATCGCTCATAACTTGCTGCTGATCTGCTCAGTAAAGTGCGGTCACGTGGTCGATCCAGCAACCAACGGACCCGATCGATGCCTAGCCGCACGGTCGTCATCTGCTGGTTACTTGAACGTCCGCCATTTCCAAATTCGGGGGGTTACGGATGGGTTTCATTTAAGGCACCTCCAAATGCCGGCACTACAGTTCAGTAGTACGCCATTTTTTACGTAATTTTTAAATTTTCAAATAAACAGAGAAATACTCTCCACCATTTTTTTTAAACCGCCATAACTTATTGAACCTTTTTCATCTCATATTGGATTTGTAGGATTTCACATATGCCTACTTATGCGTTTCGTCCCTGGCACACACACACCGTACTCATCAGTGTGACTTTGGTATATTTGTGTGTGCCGTGTCACAGACGCTTGGGGAATTTATTATTATCGGGAGCCGCCGGGACTCGAACCCGGCACCTAGTCGCAACTCGGTGAGGGAGTCTACACTCTTAACCTCTAGGCTACCGGGTGCTGTGTTTATTGTAGCTATGTGGAGCTTTATGAGAAGCCGCCACAGATTGATTCGGTCTTCACTTGATGGAAATTTATTTTAATAGAAATTATATGATAGTTATTCTGTATCCACTTAATAATTAAATTAATTATTTAATATAACAATTGTTTCGCTATACAGTAGCTTCTTCAGATATTTTAAATTTTTGAATAATACAGTGTAGCACAACAATTGTTATAATAAATAATTTATATTGTATTGATCCTCCTAATATCAGAGGTTCCTCTGAGCTCCTAGCAATGGAATCCGATCTTTGAATTTCAAAGGATCTAAAAATAGAGTAAATATTAAAAAAAATAAAATTGATTTCCCTAAACTGTAAACATGATATTGAATACAATTCATGGAAATTTGATTGAATTTCTTAACGGCTTACAAATCCTGCAGCATAACATTCATTAAAGGATTTTTTCAGGAATGTAAAATACCATTTTTAATTTTTTTGTGTTTACTTGAAATCTCACCCCTTATTAATAATTTTTTCAGCCGGAGACATTAGCTGATATAGAAGAAGGATCTAGTGATTCAGAAAGCGATGATGAAGATGTTTTTGACAACAATGTTCGTGCATTATCATCAACGAATACCGAACATTCGGATCCAAATTCATACTCTTGGCTTGTGCTTAAATTAGCTAGTCTGAGGATAGCTCAAATGAAGCTCAATGATTTCTTAACTGTAAGTATTCATCATAGACCTAATATCCATGGATATTAGGTCTATGGTATTCATTTAAGTTATATCACGCTGCTAATTTATCGAATTTATTGAATAGTTTGACTGGTGAATGTTACATTCAAATGAAATCTGTTTATTTTTAAAAAGACATAATGGCGATTTATTTGTTTCAGATTGCAGGCATTGAATCTTCTGAACTACCAGTTGCGAGTCCATTGATTCACTCCTGCTTGAGAAGAATCTCGAATTGGCAAGAAAAATTGAAGAGAGAACTTGACATGAGACAAACTCCACTGGAATACATCCCAGGATGTTTTGTAGAGAGTACATATGGACCACCAATTCAGAAATACAGGTTTTTCAAAGATGATCATGTAAAATTTATCAAATATTGAATATCATATTTTTCCAGACAACTATTAGAGCCCCAAAATACACCCTTCAGTACAAAAAATTCTGCTGCTGCAGCTCGTCGTCTATGGACCTACCTGGTTCATCAAGAAGGAGTCCAAGATATATTCATAAGAGCAGTATTTGGAAAGAGACGTTCTTCTAATTCTATAGATGGTGATTCTCCTCAACCGGAACCACCAGTCCAAGAGCCTGTGCGTATTATCCATAAGGAGCAAGATTCCATTGCTTCCTTCAGTTTGAATCAGGTGAGTTTTTGCAGGCAATCATTTTTGTATAATTTGTTTCCCATTCAAATGTTTTTTATAGTGAAATTCTTAATACTTTGTGAATCATGACATTTTTTTGTGGAAGTCTAACCAATCATATATTAAGATTCAAAATTGGGTTTACTACAGGTTTCAACTGGATTGATTGTTATTGCAACCCCTAGGGAATTACAAGAAATGGACATATCCCTACTTCTAGAACTACCTGCTTGGTTAGAGGATGAATGTGAATTGGATATTCTGAATATGAATAAAGAAATAGTTGATTCAAGTGCACCTCCTTTCCTTGTTATTCAAAGTGCAGGAGATAAAGCCAAGGATACACAACCTGGAAGCCCCTCAGGTGCAATGCCAAGTCAGAGTGGTCGTGGTACTAGTGTGGTAGGTAGAATAATTTTCTTCTCTCATTTATTGAATTATAATCTCTTTGTCATCAAGTAGGTGGTTGATGGGTATAAGTGGTATTATCACAAATGCAACTGGAGAGATATTCAGTGCATATTAATTTTACAATTTTTATTTTGAGTAAGGTCCGCAAAACAAATGGTTTTTAAAGAAATTAATCAAATTGACGTACAAAATGAAAGAAATAGATTAAACTTAACAAAAATATAAAGTGCAGATCCCAACTTTTTTTATGCATGATTTTCCAAAATTCATAGTGATATCAATTAGAAAGTTATAATCAATACATAAATTGATAGCGCCTGATAGTGACGCTATTGTCAAAGGCTGGTGCTTTGGCACACTCTTTGATAGCTTTATTGAGGGTTGGGACATATTTTGCTTAGAAAAATGATAATGGCATAACAATAACACTTAACTTTCATTTGAAGTGTTCATCAAAGGGTTATCAAACTTCCCCTGAGGTTGAATTGGTGAGTTTTTGTTGAAGAAAATATGAAAATTCAACTAATATGTTTTTTTTATTGAACCTAATAATTAATAGATTTATTAGTTTTCAAATTAAAAAAAAAAAAGTGCCAATGATCTGTTTGAAACTAATTCAATAGGTTTAACTGTAAATTCACTTTCGATTGATTCAGAAATTCTTTATACAATACAGTTTCCACAATACAAATTTTACATGTTATATTAAGTGAAAAATTGTTTTATCCAACGTCAAGATAGTTATGTTCAGAAACTATTAGTGTTAATTGCAGGAAATTGGTGATTTCAGAAAGATACTAGTCATAGTGAATTATGAACCAAAAAAAAATTTTTATTGTGATATAAATCTTTCAACTGATCGATTCATCAAGAGTTATCATTGCTGATGCTGTACATATTCAGTTGAATCGAAAATATTTTTACATAAAATATTACCTGCAGGTTGAATATTTAAATTTTTCAATGCGATTTTTAAAATATTGAATTATGTGGAGAACTAAGGTTCACTGAGTATTTCTATATAATACATGTCACACCAGATTTTAGAGTTGCAGTGTGAGTTGAAGTGTGTTTGTGTGAATTTGTTTCAATAATAGAATTAATTTTTATAACCCGTCAACTATTTTATGTGTAAACTTAACCCTTTGTCTTTAGATGAAGGGGTTAAGCTTCCCAGGGTGTCACGATCCAAATTTTGTCAACTTGGTTCTACTGCGTTCAGCACACATGCTTAGGCCGGTGTGTGTTATTCCAAAGAGTTTACCCTTTTGTCTAATGCTTGTTCTATCCCTATGTTTAGTTGCTACGTGTTTTGTCGTTTGTAGATATGTTGATGTTAGATTGAAAATTAGTTTCACAATGTTGTCTGGAAGGGCTCCAAGCTGAACTTCTAAGTTTATTGTAGTGGAAACACTCTCACTCATTACAATTCATTCGATCAAAAGTCGAAAACTTAAATGTTAGCTCTTTGCAAGTAAAGTTATTGTTACGAAATTGAAAAAATTATTTGGCCTTTAATATGCTATTCAGTTTACTCAAGCAAATGAAACTACAATTATCACTCATAACTGTAATATTGAGTGTTTTCCATTGATTTTCAGAGTTTATTTACTTGGTAAAATGCCTGTCTTTGGGGTTTGGAATGAATTGTATAGTATATCTTAGCACTCTAAAATTTTCCTGCATGATTGGCGTTGAGTTAATCTGTTCCCAAAATTGAAGGAATCGTTAGAAAAATACTACTTTGCTAGTTGATGTAAACTGAAAACTCAAAATACCTGAAATAGAAGTATTGCATGCTAACATAGTTACAAATCACTACATATTGAAATATGTATCCTGATACTTATAGAGACTTTAATCAAGCATAGAAGTTGCTTATTGAAAAATCTGTCAGAGGGTTATAGTGAAATCAGATGTTCATCATGATATGAAACTGATTTTCCACCTTTAAAATGATTTTGCTCTTCCTGCTTTGATTTTCATTTGCTGTTAACACTTCCTACTTTGATATGAAGATGGAAAGCCAGTTTGTAGCATGTTAATATGTCATTTGCCAATGTACTTGACCCCCATAATAACTATGTGATTATTTTGATATCTTCAGCTTCAAAAACACAAGATTGATAATGTGAGACGGATCAGTTCACACCCTCTTCTGCCATTATGTAAGTATATCATATGAAATACTCAATGCTATGATCAACCTTCATTTTTATGTATATATTTCAAAATAACAATCCTTATTTATTATGATCAGATTTGACTGGAGGTCAAGACGGCTCTGTACAACTCTGGGAATGGGGCCACGCCCAGCCTGTTGCTACACCCCGCCCACCTGGAACTTACGCCAAGGTTACGAGGGTAAGATTTTCACAGCATGGAAATAAATTTGGAGTGGCTGACTCCGATGGAAATTTGAGTTTATTCCAAGTAGGACTAAGTGCTAATGCAACTAGACCCTTCTTTGTAAGTATTCTCAAATAAACTTATTCAATTATGATAATTTGTATATTTTTAGACGCTCATGTGCCATAATAAAGGTATCAGCGACTTTGTATTCTTAGGATCTTGTAGTTTATTAGCCACAGGTAACATGTAATGTGAAATACCAGAGATTTTTTCTAAGTAAATAATGATTACAGCTGGTCATAGTTCTGAAAGCAAGAACGTCGCTATCTGGGATTCTATCTTACCTCACGGTAAAGCTTTAGTGGTAGCTTTCACTTGCCATGATCAAGGATCTAGTAGCTTGGTATTTGCTCCACAACATCAAATAATTATTTCAACAGGAAAAAGAGGAGATGTATGTATAATGGATGTTAGGTCTAAAGTTATAAGGCACAAGTATATGGCTCATGAAAGTGCCGTAAAATGCATAGCCTTAGATCCTCATGAAGAATATTTTGCGACAGGGTCAGCAGATGGGGACATTAAGGTAATGCTAATAGTTATTTTTTCAAATAATTCAATTTGATAAATAGATATTTGTGTTATCCATTTTCTGTTTTATTATTTTAAAATTCGAATTCTCTAGCTCATTAGCCAAGAAATATAAAAACCACCCTTGGAATTTTTAGAATATACGATTATAATAGAATGATGAAAAAACCTCGCATTTATCGATATATTCAAGAATTACAATAATTTTCAAGAGTTACTAGACCATAAAATAATTTATGTTATAACAGATCTCAAATTTCGCGATGGTATGATGATTCTAAAGACAACATTATTTAAACTTTCAGTTCAACCTTTGATGGTTCTAGATTTATCAAGTATTGAATATTTTTTTATTCATGTTCAAATAGTGAACCTTTACACATATGATTATTTTCTATAGATTTGGGGAGTGACGATACCACACTGCCTGATGTCTCTCCCATCTGAACATTCCAGGAGTACATTTTTCAAGAATATTGGTCAAGGAGTAACTCAGTTATATCTAGATGCAAGTGCAAGGTTATTCTCTTGTGGAACAGATGGCAGTATGAAAGTTCGGCAATTACCAGATAGGGAAACATTACTGCACCATTAAATGCTTCAAAGCATTTGTTTGGAAGAAGAATTTAAAATAAATCTAGAAATTTATTGCAGAAGTTGTTATCTTTGAAAAATTGTAATTGGTTCCATTCCATTGATATTTTTTTGAATCAAGAAAGATTGCATGCAGATTGAATCAGAATTTCCTTATTTACTTTTGTTTAGAATAGAGTGACGTCGAGAATGGAACGATTAATATTTTATTTGTGGTATTTTGATGGCTGTATTATCATAGAAAATCTTATATTATTGTTAGAAAGCTTATAATTGCAATGTACCTACTCGTATATATTCATGCGTATAGGAGTGAAATACTTATCTATAACGAATTTTAAATGTTCATGTTGTATGTATTTTATTTATAAATTATCATCATCTCAACTGACCATTTTTTTAATATCCTCCCTGTTTGAAAAAATTCAAAACAAAGTGTGTTTACTCTGATAATTCATTAAAATTTATTGAACTAAATAAGATTAATTAGTTACGATATTATAGGAAATTGAATATGACAATGTTGTTGCAATATGTCACTTTATTTTTTTATGAATTCCTTCAAAAATATTAATTTTGAATGTGGCATGGCAAAAAGAATTGTCTTCAATATTTTTTGTGAGAAAGTTTTGATTGATTGGAATTTTTGTCGTCTAGTCTTTATCCTTAAAAACATGAATTTACTTTCGAAAAATTCGATCTGTCAATAGGCTCATCCACCATATTTCAATGAAGAAGGAATCCAAATTTTCCTCAACATTACATTACATTAAATCGAGTGCATAATGTACAGTAATTGTCAGTTAACCTCTTGAAAAAGCCAAACATGGTCAGAGAAAATAAATTTTAATGTTTATATGAGGTGTAAATCGATATATTTTTGTATAACTCATCTGATTATTTTATTGGTCCGATTATTCTAAACTAACAGCCATTCACCAAAATATAGTTTTGGAGGAAGGAAGCAGGTATCCTTCCAGAAAAAATATCCCCCTTAGATTTGCATTCAAATTTAGCATATCACATGGTGACAACTTTAAACTGGAATATCTATGGCCAATTCAAATTAAATATCTTGTGAAGGGAAGGTTATACGAGAAAAAAAACTTAAACTTTAACACATGTATCTCAAAACAAAATGTTTGGGGACTCATGTTATAGGACTTTTTTTCTTAAAATGATCCGGAAATCTGTCATATTCATTTGTATCTCCAATTTAGGAACACCGTGTAATTACCCCCAGTATCCCCCCATTTCTACGCTCTTGTCGTAAACTTTGAGTATAGAAGAATAATATTTTATATTCTATGGTCTGTCATTATATTCCATTCATTTGATTAAAAATTCGATATGAACTGAATTGTAATTTATTGTGAATGTTTGCAGTGTCTAAAATCAGTATTTCCTTTTTAAACGGCACCTGGCAGATAGCGGGAATTCGAAATTTTTTGAAGAGCGCCCCCTTACAGAACTCTGGTGAAGCAGACCACCAAAGCAACAGGTGGGTCTCCCAAAAAGTCTGAAACAAAATCGAATCAGTAAACACACCAGGTATTCTATGCATCTTAGTCGTTACCATATTTATGTCATTCTTGACGTTAATTGGGCGTTCGGTGCACAGAGACATGACAGAATTCAATTTATTTAATACTTGCGTGCGGGAAAATCCCCTGCTATTTCTTTCCCGCACACATATCCGTGCGGAAAAGAAGTAGCAGGGGTTCTTCCCGAACTGTGGGGGAAAGTGACCTTTTCTGACTTAAAATGCCTGAGGAAAAAGAGTTAAAAGCGCCCGCTTGTAGAAAAATTGATTTTTCTATATCTCAAACCGATCGGATCTGTAATCAAGAAATATTAGCTTTTTCTTTTCCAATATTTCACTTGAATTTTTCCTAATTGTGATGACGAGGTCAACTTGAAATTTTGGATAAAAACAAAATCTGGTTCGGATATCTCTATTGTTACGGAATTTTTAGCTAATTTTTTTTTATATTCTGCTTAATTTTTTATGGTATTTATTTTATATGGTATCAACGCAGAACTTTGCACGAACTTGAACCGCGGCTTTGAGGATCTGAATCCTCCCATCAGTAAAAGTTTAGGGAAGGGCAGAATTAGGCAACAGATTCGTCATTAGAAAGTCGAACCTTATCGTTTGGGACCATTCCCGGCTTAAAATTCGAAAATTACGGATACTGCGATGAAATGATAGAACGATTGGTGATCTGATGAGCGACGAGCGCTCAAAAATGATAAATTTCTGTATACTTCCCATTTAATGTTATTCATTGTATTCATAATTCCACCGATTATTATTCATCGCTTACTATTAGTAATAATGTATCCACCCTTTCAAGAGTTATTCAATAACCTATCTTCGTAAATTGGAAATAATAAGGGTTATTGAATTAGTATCGTCTTCATTTTCACATAATGAATTTTTTACAGGGGTGAACTTCGAGAAATCGCTATAAAAATATTTATGGCTAACTGAACTACGCGAACGGAAAAGGAAATAACTTGATTTCTAAGTATAAAAGGAATTCATTAGATATGAATTTCTTCTTTCATACTTGGAAATTAAGTTATTTCCTTTTCCATGAAAAATATTATACTCATTTTATGCTCTGGAAAGAAGCAAAGAAGACATATTCCTATGTTTATCAATGAAATGGAAGTATAGGTACGTTGAAAATCCTATGCAACATCGGATGAACAAAGAAAATACAAGACAAAAAAAAGGGGGTGCAGGAGCGCTTCCTTCCTTTGAGCGATGATGCATGTTGAAAAATGGAAGAAAGACTTCCTTTTTTTCCTTTTCATGTGAATTTGGTACTATGCGACCCTAGGATATATCCTATTTAATAGGAATCCTATCGAAATTGAGAGTATGGTAGGTAAAAATTATTTCAGGAAAAATACTTCTATTGAATAAGAGATATTTGTATATTTTGAGGAAAATGTGTGCCTACCTAACTGTAAGATTTTTCCATTTGTTTTCTCTGGATTGCTTTTCATTCGAAATCACCGATGGACTCATCATAGCAAGGAACATTCTATTGATTTCTTCCTTTGGGAATTGTTACCCTGCTGATTGATCTTAATCCTTCTCTGGTTATAAAACTACCTAATACTCACTATCTACGTAATTTCCTTACTTAATATTATCAGCCATAATTCTTAGAAGACACTTGATAATTGAATAACACTTAATTCATTACATCGAAGCGAATTTTCAACATTTCAAACTCCAAGGAAATATTGAATACTTGGACACTTATATTTTTCGTTTCATTTGATTTTTGGACATTATTTCAGGTATGAAAACTAGTGTAATGCAGAATTGCAAACTGTTCTTTTCTTTTCGAAAATTTCCTTGAAATTTAAACCTTTAATAAACCCTTTTTAGGGTTTTGGAATTGAATATTTTCGGCTCCTAAAATAATATGTTTAATCTATTTCTTGAAAAACATTGATTAGTTAGTTGCAGTATCGATAAGAAGTTAGTTTTATTAAAAAGTCTTTACTTTATGATATAATTTAAAATGATATTTAATTATATCTCATTCTTTTCTTATTATAACATTTAGACTATATGCTCAGCATTTATTTGCGCGTGTCAGTATTGTTTTTCATTTCATATCCTTATACACATTAAACTATAGAAGTAAGCAATGTAAGGAACCATTTATTATATAGGATTATCTGCCTATCCAATTAGAGGAGGTTGGTTGGAAAAAAAATTTAACCATGATTTTTTCTTATCTTCTCCAGAGATTGAATGAGCTGTTGAACTATAACAAAGGTAATTATATTCAAGCTGAAAGTATTCTTGACTTTAGTCCAGATAAGAGTTTCTAAATATTTATGCTCACCACAAGAACGAACGAGAATTTTGAATAAAATTTTCAAGAATTGTTGCAAAACTATTATGGGTAGAACACATATTATCATGAAATTCTATAAACTTATTAATAGTAGATATATGAATTTTTGTTTAGTTCACTGTGGACGTAATATTAAATCACAGAATATTTATAAGCGTTCAAGGAAGTTTGATCTTCAGAACCAAGAAGTTACTGTAAGTTTTGCTTCTGAAGATGACAAAATGATTGTTAAAACGATTCATTTAGGTATCAAGATCCCGTGAATTAGAATGCAGTTACTACAACTTCATTATAATAGGCATATTAGATAAATTGACTTTGTTATAGCTGTAGCTGAGATTTTTTCAGAAAATATTGTGTATAGTTTATTGACATTATTTTGGAATCATTTACTTTTTAGCCGATCCCTTATATTTAGTTCGATTGACTACAATTGAACTTGCAAAAATAAGGATTCTCAAGATATTGCTTAAATTGGGCTTATTATATAATTTAGCTTTATTCCTGATTCAAATACTATATTTCTCTTTGAACTTCAACCTGCAACAGTTTATTCAATATTTTTCACTCAACGTTGGAGCCATACATGTGAGTATAAGAGAAATTAAAAAAAAATTTTTATATACCTAAGTTCCCAATAACTCGCAATGAATTTTTATTGTGAATGGTTTTGAGATCCCAAGATATTAAGAATTTTTCCAAAATTAGAAAATTGATGTTACACTTAAAACAATCCTCATGAAATTTTTTATAATTTTCATTTTCAATACAATCCATTCATTGAACTGAATTGGAGTTTGATAATACACAAACTCTGAGTTGAAGTTATAAACTGAACAACTATCCTGTATGAAACAATTTCATTATAAGGAAATTTTAAAGTATATCAGGACATTGAAAGACGTATTGTGTAAAGCTCTTTCAATAAATTTTTTGTTCTTAGCAAATAAACTATGCTTATTCTTATGTATAATCCATAATTTCAGGGATATATGGCTGCTTGGATTTGTCTTCAATTCGAAAAGGGTGCACTAGACCTAATGGACTACCAGGATGCCTATTATACAAAACTGGATCGTATCAAAGCAAGCACTTACGAAAAAATATCAAAATCAATACTCACAAGAAGATACGTGTTTTTATTGAACATGGTATTCCTACAACTGTTGTTCTTTTTCTTCTGGCCAATATTCGGATACGAAGATGAATACTATTTTCCTGTATTCTTCTTCAATGAATATATCAAACCTATTTTTGGACGTTACATAGTATATGCACTTCGTATATCTTTTTACTTCGCAACTTACACTTACGTTTCAAGCGCTGGAATACAAGTTCACTTCATTCTATATTTTTTCTCTCATATGCAATTTCAGTTGATTATAGTGGAAGATAATATCAGAGATATGGAAAAAATCGATGGCAGGATTCAACAAAGATTTATTAATGACAATTTGAAAGCTTGCATCAAACATTATATGTGTATAAAAAAGTAAGATTTGATGGTGATATTAAGGATTGTTGTAAAGTAAAATGGTTCTTGATTCATTGTAAGCAAATGATAACTTTTGGAAAGATGAGAAATTTGATGAATAATTGGTAGTATAGTTGAGACGTTTCGAGAAGACAAAATCGGCATAAAAACATAGGCGGGAGTGAAAAAAAGTTGATAAGAGATAAATAGATTGTTGCCGACTTCTCTAAAGGGTTTTCCAAGAATTGATTTCATTTTGAATTGCCCACCATCTGGCCACCTTGAAGCTATCATCTTCCGACATTTGACAAGTAAAAACTACGCCATTATTAAAAACGGAACGATACACGCTTCAACAACGCATAGGGATTCATCAAACCAAGTAGCTTGACATTTTAACCAACTACTTGACTTGAAAATCAAGCTCTCGAAAAGTTACATACTTGAGCTTGACTTAATTTCAGATATTTATTGCTTGACTTGATATCAAGCTACTTGATATTACTGAGCTTGATATGCACGCGTAGCACGGAATATATATGCAATCTCGTGAGCGCTTAGACTTATAAAATAAGGGGATTCCTCAAGCGCCAAGAGACTGAAGCATTCGCCAGTGTAACTTTATTAGTAGTTTTCTCACATTTCTATGAAATCTATTGGTAGGTTGAGGTAGTTCCAGAAATATCTTTCCAAAATTGAAATCAACTCAAGCTCAAGCCAAGTAGCTTGAAAATCAAGCCAAGGCGTGAATCCCTAACAACGTATTGAAATTGTTAAAATTCACAACAGAAATTGAGACAATTTTGCAGTCACACTACGTAAAACCGAAGCACATTAGTGATGTGAGAAATAGAAACCATGTGAACAACTGAAAATATTGCTGTTGCAGCCTGTATGTTTACGAAACCAGGTTTGTCGATTCCTCGTCGATCTTGGGAATGATTAATGAGTTTTTATGGCCAGAATTGAAATAAATTGATGTGGAAGATGTTTATTTTTAGCAAAACGGCGCTACGTGCCACACACGCAACGAAAAAATCCCAATCTTGCAAGAAAAGTTTCCTGGTCGTTTTATTTCTCGAAGAGGTGATCACAGTTGGCCATCAAGATCTTGTGATTTAACACCTTTAGACTTTTTTTTTGGGTCACGTGAAGGACAATGCCAATGCTCTACAATGAATTCAAGACCTTAAATGTGACATACAGCTCTACAAATCAGCGAATGGGTTGTGAAAAATTTCATGGAAAGGATATGATGTTGCATAAGTAGTCGAGGTTGCTATTTGAATGATATCGTTTTCTATCGTTAATGGAATACCTTCCTCTTTACAATGAAATTAACATCCATTTCTCTTAAAATATATTCGTTTTTTTTTTTTAATATCGAAATGAAACCACTTTTTGGGACATCCTATATTTTGAAACGTCTTGACTATAGGATGTGTTGTTATTCTGAATCCAACGAGAATTTCGGTTAATAGGGATAGAAACATGTTGATACACAAAAACATGTTGATATACGAAAAAACCAAGGAATAAATTAACAGTAACACAGTTGAAATTTTATAGAAAACTATTTTATACATAGAATTCTTGTAGATGCATGAATCAATTGGTTGAATGGATATTTTGGGCAATGGTACCAACTACAGTAGGAAGCTTTGTTATGCTACTCAGTTATGTTTATTTCGTTTTCGCAGTAAGCTTAATTCCTTATTATACTTACTTACTTACTTAGTAGCATAATAATAGTCCAAATAATTTTTCCAGCAAGCATCTTTAGAAGCTTTTCCAAGAGTTGCATGTTTAGGTGGTGTGAGTGTGTGCAGCGTTACTCTTTATGCCATGAGTGGCCAATCACTTGCCAATCAGGTGAATTATTATAGGAAAATGTTATTCATTTTATAGAAGATTGAATATATCCATGTATTTTTCAGGTTGACATAATTTTGAAAAAAGTTCAACTAAATTATAAACAAAACTGATATATCAACAAATTCGATTGAGTTGAAATTTTGCCTGCTGATTATTTCAATATTGATGTTCGGTTCACCAGAATCATTAAAAATACAAGCAGACTATTTAAAAAAATTACCTGATATTTCCGTGTGATTTTGATATAATTCTTGTTATCAAATCGTTTATTCAAAACATTTAGCGAAATACCTTGTTTTTAGAACAAGCGCGAAAAATAAACACTACTTACTAATTAACTCAATTAGTATTTCTATTTCAGTGTGAAAGAGTAAACAGTGCCTTATATTGCTTACCATGGTACGGATTCAACAAAAAAAATTGTAACCTTTTAAGTCTATTTATGGTCACTACAAGCAAACCATTTCGTCTGAGTTTACTGGGTTTTGTTGACTGTGATGCAACTTTAGTTTTGAAGGTAATTACACTCCTACATGAGATAATGAGTCAAAACAACGCAACGTGAAATTTACTATTAAGAGGGATTACCATCAAGTGGCTTACCGCGTGTCAGTCAAACTTTGTTACCAATTCATTTCATCTCTGTCGGTCATGCGATGACCACCAAACTTTGTACGGTGTACGAAACTGTACATTGAATACAACTTCTTTCTCTTCACGAATCAAAATTTTTTTTCATTCGCAAATTAAAAATATTGAATCTGCAATATCGATTATTGTCTAAAGAAATTATGTTTAAAAACCCCATAAAAATCGGTGGTTGTAAAAAAAAAAAATCATTTTGAACTGAGCAGTCACGTGGTGGAATTCCTCGAGGTATTCCCTTAAAACCAATACCACTAATAATATTCATAAATTTTATTTTCCAAAATAGCTTCGTGAATTATCCAGCAAAAACTTATTATTCGACAACATATGACTTTCTTCTGTGGATTCATCTGAAGTTTAATGCTGATAATACAAGAACAATATCATGTTATGAATACTAAAACAATAAATGAATAATTTTTAATTTGGGAATTATTTTTGATATAATTTTTTTTCAGGTTTATAAGTTTGTCTTCTCTTCACTTGCAACCGTTCAGCAAATAGTTGCGCTCAGAAAAAAGGATGTCTGAGTATGGCAGTTGCATCTATATATAGATTTATAATTCACACACATTTTTGAAGGTCCTTTTTTCATTGCATCCTGAATTTTTTAAACACGCACACAATATAATTGTATAAACAAATAGTAAAATGTTCAAACAACATAAGATAGTATTATTCATTAAATCATTTATTTCAAAATATATTATACCTACATATATTTTACTATTAGTGAAAAAAGTAAGAGTTGATGCTTTGTCATAATTAGCATAACGCGTAATATTGAAATCGCAGTAATTTTGCGCACGAGCAAGAAGAACTATAGAACTACTTACAACCCAATCCGAATATACTCAACAAATCTCATCAAAATCGAACTAGTAGATAGAACCATGATATACTATGGTAGAACCTAGTATAGGACCATCCCATACGACACAAAAAGGATGTCCAGATCAAAATCCATATGAAAACCATAATTTTTTTGTTCAAAACATTCCATTTCCATGATTCGCTGACAAAAAGCTACCTATTCAATATTGAAACATAATGAAAGTAGCAAACTTTTTTCTGAAACACCGGGTATAGTGCACTGATGCCGTTGTGATCAATTTATTAGACAAATAATTTCCTGATACTCCTCAATGAAAACAACGTGAAACACAAACACCAATTTAATGAAGTAGATTAGGCGTTGGTAAATTCTCCCACTTTCAAAATAGTTATGCTAGAATGTAAAACATAATACTTTCCGATCAGTGCTGTGACAGAGCGTCTAGAAGAGATCACAATTTCAGTCAGTTGATAATCTCTACTTCTAAAAATGGCTAAAGATAACTTGTCTGCTGTGTTATACGGCATTAATGATATGAGACTGGTAAGAATTATATTTAGGATTGCATACTGTTTCAACTGAGGTTAGGACGATTTTGAAACCGTACAACTCAAGGTTGAGGTTTATTGATTTTAATTCGAGACTTATATTTGTTGTTCTCATTTTGATGGGTCTCGATTTCAACTTGATACATGAACAAATATATAGGATCATTTCATTCCTTATGATTTGTTGACTTATTTGTAATAAGTAATTTAGTTCTCAGTTAGTTAAAATTTTAAATTAAATCAAAATCAATTAGAATCCTAAAAATCGGAAATCAAGTGGATACAATGTTTACCTACAGCCTATGTTCTATTTTTGATTTATTGAACTAGAAGTCTGACACCCTTATTACTAAAATCAATCAAATTTATGCTGCTTATTTCTTTAGACCTTTCCGAAAAATTATAGATTTTAATTGTATGACAAAAACATTTTTAACTGATCTTTTTATATCAATATACAGGTTGAAAACAGATAGGATGTTGAAATTGTATCGAAATTCTTGAAAAATTAACCATGAAATAGGATTTTACACCTTCGAAAGCGATACTTAACTAATTTTGGATGTAATATCTTCATTCGTTTTGAAATTATCAATTGCAATTCATCAGCTCAACAGTTTCTCTATTGGCAATCGAGAAGGTCCCAATTTCAAAAAATTTCAAAATTTCACCGCGTTTCTAATGAATGCTAAAAATTTCAATGTGTTGTTGAAGCGTGTATAGTTGCATTTTTAGTGATGGCGTAGTTTTAGTTGTCAAATGTCAAATGATGAGCGTTTCAAAAGTGACAGCTGTCCAGAGAGCGGGCTATTCTGGATGACATCCTGTCACCTTTTGCACTATAGCTAATAGCTTATGAATTCAAAGAATTTTCAATTCATAATATTAAAATATTAGGTTAAAATGACGATTTCAAATTAATTAATTATTGCAATGAATCAGTTCTTGACTCAACAACTAAAAAACATTGACATTAACTAAGAATCGATTATAGAATTATCTCTGTTGTACTACTGCACCACAAGTTTTTTTTAATAACGGTTCAATTGAATAATTGCTAACTATAAATTTGAATGGACAACTTCAATTTTAAACAAAGTAATAATAGATATATTTTTTTTATTAGAATTGACAATCTCATTCGCCAAATTAGCATAGAATATTTTTCTATGTATTTATATTATTTTTTCATGTTAGGTATACTTATTTAATGATTTTTTTTTGGATGATTCCCATATATACCTAGTATAAATTTATATCAAATATTTCATTCATGACATTTATTTTTAGGAACAGAGACCAATACCTAAACCAAAAGAAAATGGTGAGTTTTTCACATTGATTATTCATTGACCAAGAAATATTGCTGGTGCTAGTGCTAGTTCATATAATTCACAAACAAATTATAAATTTATAACGCAGTGTGGTTAGCAGTACTAATGTGACTTCGAGTCAGTTTATTCGAAGTCTTATAAGTTGTTATACCTACCTAAAAATCTAAAATATAAATTCAATTTAACCAAGATAAACTGAAATCTTTACACTTCAACACTTTCTCACAAGACGTGAAATAAACTGTAAGGAAGTGACGCTTATTTAATGAAGCGCATTAGACTGCGTTACAAATATGTTACCCATTTATTCATTTTACTTTTCTTATAGGTTTCAACATAATTACATACAAATTTATTCGAGATTTAGGTGCTTGCTGAATATTTTTATGTATTTATAATGTTACTAACATTCAGGTTTATTCTTACATCTTTCATTTCAGAGGTTCTCCTGAAAATGGAAGTAGTGGGAATTTGTGGATCTGATGTTCATTACTTGACTAAGGGAAGAATTGGTCCTTTTGTGGTCGAAAAACCGATGATTATTGGTGATTATTTATCATCGCGATTAATAAACACAGTAGAGAATTCAATTTTTCTTTATGACAGGTCACGAAGCATCTGGACAAGTTGTTGAAGTGGGAAAGAACGTTGAAAATTTGAAGCCAGGTATGAAACTATTTACAGAAAAATATTATTATTTTCTTCTCAATGAATATCCTGCAATTACATTGAATTGTGTTCACCATTGGTTCGAATTTAGCTGAAAAAAATATTAATGCATATTCTAATAATCTACATTGCTAGGCAACACTTCCCTCTCAGGCAGACGGAAAAGTAATTCATCGTTGACATAGCAACACTTTTCCCTCCAGTGGAGGAAAAGTAACACTTTTCGATGATCCTGTCAGTCAAAATATGGCGTTGTTATTGTACGTTTGAAAAACAAATAATTTGAATTCTTATTGATTGAAAACTCTAATTGAAAAAATTTTGTCATAGCTCACTATAACAAGGAATGACTTAGGTTGAATTATTAGAAATATTAACTTTCTCTAAGACTAAATGTGTATTTATGAAAATTTAAAATTTCAAAGCTTAATTGGCGCAATGCTATTTTTAAAAAAATTATCTCCTCCTGTACAGTTCATGAGCTGCGAAGCAAGTTGATAAACAATGGCATATTTAACACTCCTCCTGCCTTATGAATGACAAAGACCAATTCAGTGAGGTAATACCTACTGTGAACAAAACAATTCTCAGATCTACAAATATATCTTGATTATTTATAGTAGCATTCATATCGAAATAATCAAAGCACTTTAACAAATTCTTATATCACGAATTAATCTGAAGTGTCAATGATAATTGAAGATCGCTGAGTGATTACGTAATATTTGTTGAAGTGTTTTCTAAAAAACTCTTGTTTAGACTACACGATTCGAGTTGCAAATTGCTGAAGATTCTTGTACTCAAACAATATTTGATGAAGATTAATTAGGTATACATTAAACTGCCATGATTATTATAAGTAGATAATTCAAAGCGTGATATATTCATAATTGCGTAAATATTTTGTAACGAAATAAGGGATTTCAAGGTCAAATACTCCAATCTATGAACCTTTAGGAAGATTTGTGTTGATGCGAAAGTCATCTCAGATCCTATCTCAAGCAATAGCAACCTTTGACTCCAGGGTCATGTTAGTCTAGTTTAGTAGGTATATACCGAAAAAAGGAATCTATATACTCTGCAAGGCAAATTATTAGACTAATGAAATTCAAATTTCCAACTGAAAAATTGAAATTCTTTAAAAAAAATATTCTCTCATAAAAATTATTGAATTTTTGTATTATTTTGGATAGGAGACAGAGTTGCAATTGAACCAGGTGTACCATGCAGAATGTGCACATACTGTAAAGAAGGATCATATCACCTTTGTCCAAAGATTTTCTTCTGTGCTACTCCACCAGATGATGGAAATTTGTCTAGATATTATTGTCACGCAGCAGATTTTTGCCACAAGTGAGTATACCTACAAGAGAAGGAAATACTCCTTCTTGAACCTTTTTGTCCAGCAGTGGAATTTAAATGCTGAATGATGATGATGATTACTCCTTTTTGATCGTTCGTTACCCGTACAAAGTGCATAAAACAGAGCTATATCATTTCGTCACGTAATTTTAGAATTTTGAAGCGGCTCAATCAAATTCAATTCTATCCGTCCGTCCATTTCTTAGACTTCAACAATTACCCATAAACTATTAGGGTTATTCAATGATTTTTTTGGTATTTCAGATATAAGGTACGTTAGCAGAGCCATCCCCTAGAAAAAAAAGAGCGACAATTCTTTTGAGTTTACAACAAATGAATTTTGGACCTTCGACATTTCGTTCATTTTTGGACTAAAAAAGATTCTAAGTTACCTAGGCGCATAGCGAACTTACGACAGTGTAATGATCTAATTATTGTAAAAATGTAATACTCGTATTTTCAGCATTTAGCATCAAAAGTAATCGTAAAATTTTCGATTCTCCAAATTGGAAGGCTGAATAATTAGATTCATATTGATCAAAATGATATGAGAACAAAAGAAGAAGTTTCCTTCTACAAATACTGAAATTGCTGAAATGCAAAAAGTAGTAAAAATCTTGGGAATTTCATCAAAATGTAATTGAAACCACTGAGGAAATTGTTTGGGTGGCATTGCTAGCTTTTGAGGAAAACAATAGGCGCACGAATAACGAGCGTTCAAAAGTTCCCGACATCTATAATCAGTTCTTTTCTTATTTTCTTCCTCTGTTTGGGAATTCAACTTTCCCTAAAACTAATAATTCAAAATAATATGTAGAATCTGAATAAAATGTTAGTCGTGTTTCCTTTTTTTTTCAGAATACCTGATCACATGTCATTTGAAGAAGGTGCGCTGATGGAACCTTTGTCAGTTGGAGTACATGCTTGTAGAAGAGCTAATGTCTGTGTTGGGTCCACTGTGTTGGTTCTTGGAGCAGGTCCTATAGGCCTTGTTACCTTGTTGGCTGCCAAAGCATTTGGAGCATCAAAAGTTTTGATAACAGGTGATGTCAAACGTTCTTGTAATCCGCTAGTCAATTCAAACTGGACTTATATAAATCATCTTTTCTTTGTATTTATTTTTTCATTCCAATAGATTTGGTTGATATTCGCTTGAAAACGGCAAAGGAACTTGGCGCCGATCATGTTCTTAAAATCGAAAGAAATATGACTGAAGATGATATTGTCAAAGAAATTATCAATATTATGGGAGAGGAACCAACTATCAGTTTAGATTGCACTGGAGTAGAAATGTGTGTGAGAGTAGCCCTCAAGGTGAATTTTCCAGGAATTTTTTCATATTATAACCAATGAAAAAAATTTCAAAACACTTCATAACCATACCTAGTGTACCCTGAAAGAAAATATTTGTTTTAGTCTACTAAAACTGGTGGAACAGCAGTTCTTGTAGGAATGGGTAAAGACGAACAGACAGTTCCTTTGACTTCTGCTCTAATCAGAGAAATTGATATCAGAGGAGTATTCAGATACTGCAATGAGTGAGTACCAAAATATTATGTACCTAAATTTTACAAGATAAATATGTTTTTTTTTTTAGTTATCCATTGTCTATCGAAATGGTGAAGACTGGAAAAATTAATGTTAAACCTTTGATCACACATAAATTCAAAATGGAGGATACTTGCAAAGCTTTCAAAACAGCAATAAGTGGAGAAGGAAATCCAATCAAGATTTTGATATATCCCAACAAGACTGATCTTTGAATAATGAAACAATATCAATAAAGTGGTTTCTTCATTCGCTTAATTTTTAAATTTATATAATCAATTTTGAACCTATGAAATTTCGATTACCTATTCAATTTGAAAATGAAAGCATATTATACGTTACTGTACAGCATAGTTAAACCATATCGTTTGAGACCAATATTGGCAAAAAATTCGAAAATTACAGGCAATGACTGTAATTTTCGAATTTCTAATTGCTCATCAATTGATATGAAAATTTTCGTTTGGATATAGAATGAATTTCAAAGCATCGTATCAAATTTCATCAGAAGCAAACAAACTTCACATAGATACCTATATGAATTTTCTGTTTGAAAAAAACGGGAAATAATTAGATAGTAAATAATTTTGAACACTCGATTTAAATGTTTCTTCGTTTTTTGAATTACTTACTATTTTGGTTACAATTCATAATTCACAAAATGTTAATGTTTTGTTGTTATTAATGAAAAAATACCAAGTATTTGCAATTTTCACTGACAATATACAGCCATTTGCCATTTGAAAATAAAAAGTTAGGGGTAGCTACCACAGGGATGTCAAATGTAAGAACCTTTTATATTCATCATTGGGAAGGTAGGTACTTTGATGTTATTCAAAGCAATTTATTTATTTTTTTATTATCTTGTCAAATGAGCTAGATAGAAAATCCAAGAAGAATATCGAAAAATATTACTAAATATTTTCATGAATTCAAAATAAAAGGAGCTTCTGAGCGTGCTTTATGTTGTGAAGTGCAGATGCTATGAAAAAAAAAGAAACTTCAAAACCCTGTATCTCGAAAATAAAGCGATTGCGGTTTTTTTTTCGTTGGAAACGGTAGCAGATACGATGAAACTACAAGAAACCAAAGTTTTTGCTAGATCAAAGTTTCTTTCTATTTTTTCTTAATCTACCAATGGTTCGCCAAAAAAATTTCTTAAGAAAAAAATTGGGCACTGTTCCAGATCACTCCATAGATTCGCAATCAAAATTGGCATATCACGTAATGTTAACTCTTAATTGGAATATATAGGCCAAAATTTAAGTTAAATATCTTATTTATAAAGTACAGATGCTATGAGAAAAAACTTGGAAAATAATCATACTTTAATACCCTGTAACAACACGTTTGCATTGGCATGTTTATTGGGCTTTTTTTCTTGAAATAATATGAAATATATCTCATTTTCGTTTGTATCTCCAATTCGGGAAAAACCTGTATATGCCTACATACAGTCCTGTAGTCTCCAAAGGTGTGTAATAATTGTCACATAAATAAACGGGTGCTCAAAAGCTGACTTTGCATCAGTGTTTCCGCATTTTTTTCTTTCATATTTGATCCTTTATAGGTACAGGGTCTTTCACGTAAGCGGTCATTTGATAGTCAAATTTTGAAGTTTTCATTATCGATTATAATAAAAGCTGAAATATAAAGCATGAATTTTTATTCGAAGCTCTCAATATGTTTACTCTTGAAAAATTATTTCCAAAATATCACTTTTTTCTTGAAGAGTAAACATATTGAGAGCTTTGAATGAAAATTCATCCTTTATATATTTTAGCTTCTTTAATAATTGAGAATGAAAACTTCAGAATTCGACAATAAGATATTTATAGAACCATAGACAACATAGATATATTTTCCGAATATGGAATCTGATTTTTCTCAAGTTGATTTTGAATGGAATTGCTTGAAAAAATAAAAAACTACCACTATATTTACAAATATGTATTCAGATTCGATTGGGCCTTCAGAAAGTATGGGAGAATATTATGAAGTTGTTTTTGCAAGGAAAAATTGTCTGTTTTCTAGAAAATTGGGAGTTCGAATGAATAAGTAATAGGTCAGAAATTGTTCCTAGACCTTCTTATTTCAAAAACCAGTCAAATTTTCAAAAAATTTTTTTCGGAAAAGTGCTTTTCCCCCAATAACTTTCCTTGGTTCGATAGTTTTTCCGATAACATATTTGGATAGCCTCAGTAAAATACTATCATTGTGATGAGTCATTTTTCAATATGCCTCAACTCAAAGGATAAGCCACAAAATTCAATGACCCGCTTACGTGAAACACCCTGTACCTATCTACTTAATCCCTCATTACGAATTCGATTAATTAAAAACTAAGTCATATCATAACGGTGAATCCTTATCAATTGTAGCGTTTTTATAAAATATCTTGAATCTTCATTCATGCAAATTCATTAAAATGAAGAAAAAATAAGTAGAACAAATCTTGATATTTAATTCAAAATTACCACAAATCATTTTTCATGTTATCAAGTCAAGTTATCCATCATTGTCAATTACATCAAAGTTGCATTCGATTCGATTCGATATTCGGAAACTTCTTTCTCACCTGTGCCTATCTTGCTTGTCTTTCCTTCGAAAGCTCTATGTGCGCATCCTCGAAACCCAAATATCGGGAACATTGGAAACCGAAGAAACCGATCAAATCAATGCCCGCAACCAATAACGGTTGAAATAGGTCCTGATTTGGTCTGACAGGAAAGCAGAGTCGAGGAGGAGATAACCGTTAACTAGCCAATATTTCTGATATCCAATGCGATATGGCCGATATGGGCCCATCCAATCGATACCGAATACTGA
The DNA here is from genome assembly GCF_914767665.1 of Harmonia axyridis. NCBI lineage: Eukaryota > Metazoa > Arthropoda > Insecta > Coleoptera > Coccinellidae > Harmonia > Harmonia axyridis. The sequence goes on from NC_059503.1 coordinate 17,921,000, forward strand.
ACGAAATTACTCAGATTCCACATATTAGATTATCCTCAACAAATCAAGGGATATTGATGAGGTTTATTGCGTGTCACGTCCTGCCAGATTCATTTCGCGATTGTACAGTTTGTCAGAATTGAGATATTTAGTGCGATTTTAAAATTGGTATTTCAAATACGTCGACGACCTCTTCGCGTTTCTGGTCTCCTAATGTTTAGCGGGCCTGTTGGAGTCTACGAATACCTTTTCTCCGCATTCTTCGCATACCTTTCGCGGCATGGCAGCATGGCTTACTTACTTCCTTTGTTGTATTTCGATAATGAATGACAAATTCAAATGAGAGGACTCGATTAGGGATGGAAGATTCGATAGTTTACACAATGTTCTTTCTGAATTGAAGTTACAAATGAAAAAAGATTTACTTGGATAATTTTGAAGAAAAAGCACTGAGAACATTGGCCTGCTAACGATTTATTTTCGAGATACAGGGTGTTTTTGTAGTCCTACTTTAGGTAATGTGAGTTTATCGAATCTTTATGAATTATTGCCAAATATCGGGAAAAAGTACGAAAACCAATAATTTAATTTTTATTATGTAATTAATTCAACACATCTTACTACTGAATTTCCTCGATATTTGGATTTTCTTGAGAATTTCGAGAGAATTGCTTGAAATTTTTTTCTGGAATTCGGTAGCAGATACGATAAAACTACAAGAGACCAAAAAGGTTAGTATATGTATATCTAGGTACTATACCAAAGTTTCTTTATACATTCTTTTAAAATACCAATGGTGCACCAAAAAAATGTTTTGGAGGAAAAGGCGAGCACTGTTGGTTTGCAATCGAAATTGACATTATAACATGATGTAAACCTCAGAGGAAAGAGATGTAAACTCTAAATTGGGAATGTCTATGCCAAGATTTGGCCGTAATTTTTTTTATACAGGGTGTTCTTAAATGTACAAACGAAAATGAGAAGTTTCTTGGGTACCTGATTTTAATTGAATTTAATGGTTTCTTGTATTTCTACTTTTTTTGAAGATGATACTAGTTTATCGAATTTTTATCAATCATTATCGGGAAAATAAGCACCAAAATAATAATTGATTTTTATTCATCACAGCTTACTAACTGAATTTCTATGATAATTTGTATCTGAGGAGTTCGAGAGAATTGTTTGGGTTTTTGTTATTTTGCAAATTCCGTAGAATTTTAAATTTGAAGGAATGAAAAAATTTTACAGGCCAGATTCCTCGGATCATTTTAAGAAGAGAGTTCTATAAATATGGGCTCGCAAACTCTTTGTTTTCAATAAACAGGGTGTTAAAGTTTGATTTTTTTCTATTGTCTTTCTCATAGTATCTTCACTTCACAAGATATTCAACTTAAATTTGGTATAGATATTCCAGTTTAAAGTTTTCATCATGTGATATTTTCTAGTGAAAAGGAACTTTGGTCCAGTACTACACTTTTCGGTTTCTTATAGTTTTGTCGCATCTGCAACCGATTTCGAAAAAAAAAATCAAACTATTTGTGAGCTGTGATGAATAAATTAATTATTGGTTTTAGTACTTATTTACATAATCTCTAGCGAAAATAAATAGTATTAAAATAAAAATTCACAGAAAATTAGGATTGAAACACCCTGTATTTTTTTTCTTTAAATGATCCAAAAAAAAATTTCTCATATTCTCTTCTACCTCCAATTTATGATACAATCAGAATCAGGTACATATACCAGAAAACTGAGGTTGGGTATTTTGTTGAATATTGAACTGTTTCAGCCATTCCTATTTGGTGGTTGGTTATGAATAAAGAAAAGTTTTTTGAGGATTATATTTTGTAACCTTGCAGTTAAGAACTTATTTCATATTCATTTTTTTTTGGGATATTTTTGAAAGTAATTTTAAAATGTGTGATCTCAACAATAAATTGATGTTATTACCATTAAGTGTATCTGATGGTTTTTCTCGTTGGATTTGTTCTATTTAACGCCACATGCTAATACTAAAATTATATCTTCCTTTCCTTACTGTGTAGTCTTCTGGTAAGAATTATTAGTGTTCAACGCCGCAATATTCAAAGAATGAAATATCAACCGTACCTTCGCTTTTGATCTTTGTAGATATGTTCTTTTCGGCTTCTGCTGAATTTGGAAGCGCATTCAAACGCTCTTATTTTCTTGAAGTTGATTCAACGTGTTTTTATAAATTTAATATTTTCAGCTCATTGACACACGAAACAATTCCTTATTGGTTCGATTTCTTTATGAATTGTCAAAATTCAAAATACACAGATGAACTGAGAAAATGGAGCGAAAATTCAAATGGGAATACTTACAATTTAAATGTTGCTGAATATTCGTGTGATTCTATGTATAGGACAATTGTACCAACTTGTCGACATAAAGAATTTGAAGAATACCTTTGTGATCATTTGTCAGAACACTTTTTCTCTTCATTTAGGATTGTTTTTCATCCGATTCCGTCTCAAATAGGAATGTACCCATTTTGAATATCCATATCGCTGATGATCATGTGTACTCTGGTTATTATCCCGAACATCTTGCCGAAATACAAACAAATGTTGCTTTCCCAGAATAGATTTCAGAGAGAGAATTTCGAGCATTTTCAATTTCTCAACTCGATCCCACAGACCATTAAAAAAGTTAAAATAATCAAAAAATGACTCAAAGCCGACACGTTTCAATTTATAGGGCCTATTTCTGTACCTTCAAATTCTAGGTCATTGTCATGGTGAGAGAATATTATCCTTCGCGAATGTTCCCAATTGAATCAGGATCACTCTGGGAATGACTGAAATCACAACAAAAATAAAACGTCATAACAAGGTAGGTAAGAGGTGAGTCATCCAGATTTGTGTTCGATATGGGGCCCAGCGTAGGCGTTGGACGAGCCGCCACTGAAAATGGAACACTATAAAAACGCTTTTCACGGGAAAATCCACTAGTATTACTCTGAACCTTCAGCATTGTTGAGTGTGAACTAATTAACTTAACCCTTTTTTCAAAAATGCCCGGTCCTTCTCGTCCTCTTTGGCAGGTCAGTGTTAGCTTTTGTTTGGTACTTTATTTATCTGTCTTATATTCGTGATCTTTTTTATTTTATATCCTGCATTCTCCTCATCAAGTTACTAATTAAATTGAAAATTGTTTATGTATGATTGTTGAAGTATTTTTGGAAAGTGTCATCACTTTGCTGTTTTTCGTGAATATGGATTTGGAACACAGCCAGTACAATATTGTCAAATCGAATTTTTCTTGTGTATCCATGCAGATGAAATGTGGAATTTCGAATTTTTAAATATCAGCAATCTATTTATGATGCCAAGATAATTCATTTACTCTTTTCTGGATAGTTTGTCTGTGTTTATTTCTTTTACCTCATTTTTAAAGTAAAATTATCATTCAGTTGAAATTTCAGACTTCTGTTTAGTATGAACAAGAAGTGTAAAACAAATTTCTGGAAATTTTAGAAATATAACTCAAATTGAATTAATTAAATTTTATTATATTGAGTAGATGTTTATTGGTTGAATCGATCAACTGTAATTCTATCCAGAAAAAGTTTATATGATAAAAATATATTGTAAGGTAACCTTTTTTTTTCAATATTTGAATTCTATATATATTCCAATACATAATCTGTGTAATTTTCAGCGGCATTTAATTTTTTTCCTGGAATGGTTCAAGTTATATATTTTTGTGTAATTATCCATCGAAATAATTAATTGGTTTGATTTTGATATAGCTCAGAACTTTTCTCCACAAATCACAATAAAGTACTTTGTTAAAAAGGTATAAAAATGGCTAGTCTCGATAAATGAATCATGGATGAGGATATTTCTTCAACACTTTCCTTGAAATTAAGTTTGAGGACAACATTCACAATGCATAAATATAAATAATTTATAAATTTCAATAGAGGGTACATCAATTCAAGTTTTAATAACGTGAATATGTTTGACATTCGGCTGATGCGAACTCTACAAATGAAGTTCTCTGATATATAATTAATGTTTTTCAGCAATTTTCGAACACCAGGCATATATTATTTTGAAGACTATGGATGGGATGATTCAGATATTGATTGATTAATTGAAACTCAACTTATTTAGAAACTATTTTATTTTATTTTTATTTTGTGTTTTGGTTGTAAAACCAACTGAAAAATTAGTTAATTTTTTAAAATTCGAATTATTTGAATATTCTGTAACTTTTTGGAAATTCAATTCAAGTGAAAGTAAATATGATATACATTTGTAAATGTACATAGTTTTTTGTACCCTATCACTTCTGTTCTATCATAAAATTGTTCCCTTACCTATATCATTTAGGTCTTATATATACAATATCTACATTTCGTCTATTCCTTAAAAATAATATTTGTGATTGTGATGAAATCTTAAAGCTCAATTTGAATTTCATAATTTTCTCAAGTAAATCTTGAAACTTCCAATATTCGGCTGAAATTCAAAACGCCAAATAATAACATCGGAATGCAAGTCTAATTAGGCATGAGATCCAAATAACTAGTCGAGTTAAATTTAAGTGCAACCAACTTCTGAAATAACTCAGAAACGCTCGATCAAAAAGATGCATAATATTGCTGAATTTAACAGCTTTCGTCATAATAATTCGAGCTGAAACTACGAAATGTTGCTGTCCAAATCTTCACCAATATCCCCTAAGAAAAAGTCGGCTGGTAGATTATCGAAAACTGTTTTCAATATTCCTATCATGATGTCCTCTATTGTTTTTGTCAAAATTGGATTTAGGGAATCTGCTACTGGTCTCCAATTAGCGTTCAAATAAGTATTAGTTGATTCCTCTGAAAAACGATTAATTGGTTATAAAAAATCCAATTGTTTATTCGAAGCTTACCTAAAGCCTTGATACCATCAAACAAATTACCCATGTGGAATTTCAAGCCTCCAATATCGAATTTTACGTGGATTCCAGTTATGTTGTAAAAGGTGAAACCACCTTTTTTAATCAACGTGACATCACTTTTGGCTACTATCGATATATTTTCTAAAAAAAGTGACATAATTAATTTCTGTCCAATTCAATTCTTCAATTGGATACATAGCATTAGATGCCAGTTTCAAAAAATCTAAAAAAATTGAATAATAATGAAATAAGTAGTTTAGGAATATTTCTCTCTCCTTTGTATATAGACGTATTGAAATTCGATTTACGTGATTTATGACAATACAATTTGTTTTGATGTGACAAAAATAAAAATCTCATTCATTCAAACATATTTATAAATACACGAACATATCAAAACTAAACCGAAAATCCAAAAATATACAGCAATAAATCTCAGCTCAAATGGAGCATCGTAAAAGTAGGTTACTGTTAATCAATCTTGATAGAGGACAAGAAATTACTGTATTCTGTGTTTGTGAACATCAAGCACATAAAACTCATCTCCTGTTACTTTGAATCGAAATCTTCTATTATAGTTATTTATAATACAAGTGCAGAAGGCATTCATATTCTTCCACGAGTTCAAAATTCAAAAACGAGCCACGAAGTGCCGAGTTTTTGAAAGAACGAGTGGTAGAATGAGCCTTCTGTACGAGTATTATACATTATTTTCTCTAATTCATTGCATTTTTATTGAAATCAATGAAATATTTCCATAAATATCATTTAGTGATTTTTGCATTGAAAAATGTTGGTTGGCAGAACTGATTTCATCAAGGCAAATTGATGAATTGACAGATAAAGCCGTGGCGGAATGTTCGGAGTACCAACATATAATAATAAAATATAACCATGAAAACTGTGCGTTTCTGATATATTCTCGCACGATTTTGTTCTACAAGATGTGGAAGAATGAACGGAATAACCACAGAATTAGAGAAAGTATTTTACGTTTGAACTATGAATAAGTTTGAAGAAATAATAAAGGCGGATTTCACAAAATTTCAATTGACCGAATGAACTTGTTGATTGTAGTTTGAAATACCCAACAAAATAGATATAGATTATCTTGGATATGGAAAAAGAATTTTTCAGATGAATAAGTGTTTTTCAAGGAATTATACTCCATAAAAAATCGAAAATTATGTCATACGAAAAAACATGATAAATATCAAACTATGGGATTCCATAATTCGAATGAAATTTTCAGACACAATAACTCCGATACTATATTAGACTTAAGACATTGCTTTCAAAATATTTCATTCAGTATTATTACCGTTACACTATTTTTTTTAATTTCATAAGTAAATGTCAGTTTTTCGAGAAACAATTTTTTGAAATTGATTCTCCGATTTTATCGATTTTTTGGATTCTTCAAATTACAAACTTAAATTGTTTAGGTTAATGTTTCAGTTTATTTTCTCAAAATATTCCAAGGATTTATTTGGAAATAAAATATGTTATAGTTGGTTAAGTAGAAACTGAAGAGATGCCACAATAAATGTGTGAAATATTCTGCGAATGGAATATTTTCCATGGAATAAATGGATATGTGAAATAATTATGCAAAATGATTGAACTGATGATTGTTCATTATAAGGTTTCTCGCGTTTCTTCGAATCTTCATTTTACGGATCAGAAATTGCAATAAAAAGATCGACGAAATCGATAAATTCCCAGAAAAGCATACGAAATTAGTTACGTAACAAACATCTTGTAATTATTTAATTGTGTAAAGTTAATTATAATATTGAAGCAATGGGCATTAAAGGTTTCATCAACTGAGATTTCTGTGCAATCAGAATTAATCGAAAAAAGCTGCTAAGTATTCATCAATATGCAAATATCAAGTAGACATAAATGTTTTAAGTTTCCTCGGAAAGTTTTTCAAGATAAGGGAATTCTTGCTCGAAAATACATTTATAAGGTGATTGTTGATGGATATATGTACTTCAATGTATATGTTTATGAAAGGTTTGATAGGTTTTTTTGGATCTCAGTGGTCTTGAAATATACACCTTTCTGGATTTATTTAGTTTGTACTTACTTGCATCAAACCAGCAGTTTCCTTTACCTCTCAAAGGAATAACAAGAATACGTCCAAGTAGTTTGTAGTCACCTTCCAATCTCAGTCTATCCAAATGCAGTTTTGTTAAGAAATCATATGTCTTTGGGTCCACGCTGTTATATAGAATCTTCGTTTTTCCAAATCCTCTTATTGTCACATTTGTGAGAGATGCATTAACTGTCACAGGTCCACCACCACCCTGCAAGATCTGTAAAAGCAGAAAATAATTATTTAAATTTAGATGAATGAATCTCGAAAATGAAAATTAGGAATAAAGTTCTTGAAAAAATCAATCTCCACAATTTTTTAAATTGACGTTTCAGAATGTGTTCCAAATCGAATGAAAATTCCTACTTCATATGTATTTCACACAACAGCTCAATACTTATTATTCAAAAGAATATTCCAACTTGTTGAAGGGGTTTCATCCTACGAATATTAGTGCACAATTCCGAAATATTGGAAGTATGTCGTATATACAGTGTTGGCAACAATAGTTATTGATATTCAATATCCAATTCGAGTAAAATAGTAATATATGAGATCCCATCAGTTAACTACAGATAGTAGATGCGGTCATTTAAATAATTTTATTCCAACATCATTTTGAGGACAGGGAAGTACACGTATGCTTGTTGAAAGTTTTGTAGAGGCAGGGCATTTACCTACTTTACTTGTCTTTCCCATTGGATTGTTATTGTTTCTGATACATTGATATTACTTCCTGAGATATCGACTTGCCAGCACTGCTTATAAACAATAAAAAATAATTTAATTGTCAATCAATAATATCTATCAATTTGATTATCAAACAAACGTTATCAATGCGATTACTTCAAAATGACTGAATAATTCAATTTCCGAGTGAAGCTTTGGATTCGGATTCTACAAAATTCCAACTGTGGAAATTTTGGATATGGTTGAAAGTAACAGGGAGATCGATGTGATAACTTTTTTTAAACTTAGAGAATAATGGCATGAAAAACTTACTTTGAGTTCATCTAAATGTAAGGGGTCTAAAGGAGGTAATCCGATTTCTGGCAAACCTTCTGGTATCTTGTTGAATAAAATTTGTACAGCATGAGTAGAACAATTGATGAATCCTGGGTCGTCCTTCAGACATGTTTTAACGAAATCGGCTAGAAAATATTTTCATTAATGGTGGTATTTTCATATGAACAAAAAACTTTGAATCGAATATCAACTTTTTAATTTTTGGACAAATTACAAATTGAGGATTAATGCGGTATATAATAAATTCCTGCTTTAGCTCTTTTAGTTTTCAAGTAATAATTTCACTGACTACATTACAACATATATACACAGTAAGAAAATACAAAACATGAGTGGAGAACATAAATGCTCACATAATAATAAAATCATGTATTATAACAAATAAAGGAGTGAATAAAGTGTTAATCACAGAAGCTTTAGCTACGAAAGCTATTGCTTGTACGCGATATAATCAACCTAGATTTAACTATCCTTTATTGACAAGTGAACGAACAAACTCAAAATACACAACAAAACGAGAAATATTTCTGCTTCCTGTAGTTCCACCTAGAACAGCCTTTGGCTGATCAGAGCAATCAATCCTGATCTTCCGATAGATACTATCCACTTCCTTGACATCTTTCTGAACAAACTTAAACTGTTGAGTTTCTTTATGTACGAGGGTAGCTGATTGAAAACTTTCGGAGCAAGGTAGTTACAGCAGCGCTGTCCTATATTCTTTTCACAACGGGGTATGTTTAAGGAGCTTGATCTATTTCTGGTGTTATAACAGTGGTCAACTGGATCGGAAGTAATTTTCGACTTTTTCATATTTATTAGCATACTGAGACAGAAGAGTTGTCTTATATCAAGCATCCCGGACTCCCTGTACAAACTATCGTTGGAGAACATGAGTGGTTTACCGTAAATAATTCTAAGTATCCATCTTTGCATTACATTTAAGTTCTCCAAATGATTATCATTCACGCCGCCCCAACCAATAATTCCATTCCATTCCATTCCATAAAGTTTTACATTACATATACCTAACTGGAGCTTCCTTTCATCATATGAAACCCTTTTTTAATATACCATTTTTACAGAGCGAGGAAACATTGCTGTGTTCACGGGATTTCCTTGTTCAGGGGTTGGATATATAATTAAGGTGCAATTCGTTGAATTTTTCACTGATTTCAATTAAAAATCAGTGAAAATTCATCTTTAAATACCTTCAAAATTGTGGTATTCTAATAGTGACTTTGGATTATCTCTAATTGCTTTCTTTATGCTAATTATTATTGAAGAATATATCTCTTAGTTAGTAAAGTTCACACTAAGATTGATTTTACCTGAGCCTAATCTGGAAAGGTAGTAAATAAAAAAAGGGAGGAATTCATCGTTAATTTTAATGTAGATACAACTTCAAACCTCAGCCTGTATATCAGAATCAGAAAAGAGGTTTGCATAAGTGAAGTGAAACTCTAATTAGTACGTACATAATTTTCAAGAATATATTCCGATCCAAAACTACCAACTCAACTAGGAAGAATTCTTGTGCGTTAGCCTCGATTGAACCAATGTTTCACCAAATACGGTTCGTAATCTAATTTTTCTGTCGATTTTGCAATGTTTTCAACTGAGAATTCTCACAGTAGATTTCAACATATTATCTCGATGTAATAATATTCATTTGGAATTACTGCAATAGTTTCTCGTCTACATTTGACATTTTCGAAATATGGTACATAATGCCTACCTATATTTACACAAGTTTGGAAACCAGCGTATATTTTATATTTACCCATCGAATGCTTTCTCTTGAAAAAACCGGTAGAGTTACTTCATGTCAACCTATTTTTTGTTGTAGAAATAGAAGTAACGCGAAGGTTGTTAATTCCAAAAATCTTCGAACGAAAAGGTAAACAATGTTTATTCACTATAGGCTTTAATTAGTCATACCAATTAGGTACAACTCAAATATACAATTAAGTTAACCATCAATTACAAATTTCGCTATTGATTGGATATTATTAATGTCACGGTAGAATTTTGAAAACTTCATACAAAGGTATTCTATTGTCTAATGAAAGATAAAAGAGGTCACCGAAATTTGCGAAAAAAAAATCGATATCAGCCTCTCTCTCCAAAAAATTCTTGTTAAGATTAGTTCTAGTTTGTTTATGTTAACATTCCTTGAACTGCAGAATTAAAACAGTTAAAACGTCAATGCAATTTGGCACTATTTTGTTGTAAATATAAACAATATTTCATCACTTCCTAAGATCAATATTTAGACAGAATTAAATATTAACAAAATCAGTACCTGATATGTTCAATAGCTGATCTTAATTAAATTCCTTCATCGAAACATAAGCAACCAGTAGATAAGGTGAAAAAAAGAAAATTGCTGTATAAATAGTTAAATTCTTCTTTCAACCGAAGAATTTGTCCATATCGAATTATGAAGTCATGATAATAGATAATAAAAATCTTCAAGTTCAACTCAAAAATAACTCGTTGAGTGGCCTTAACATGTAGTGAATTGATTGAATACACTCAATGTGAAATCACCGAAAAAATTCAAAAATGTTTTGGCTTTAATAATTTCAGTTCAAAAGTTCGTTTTTGAAAATTGAGAAAAAAAAATGATATTTGATGAAAAAACTAAAGAAAAAATTAGAAAAAAAATTCTATACTTACGTTGAACTTTATAATAATCTCCAAATGCAATGTCCGAGAAAAAACAAACTAATAGGGTGGTGAGAAACATCTTACTGAACCGCTCAAGCTGTATTGTGGTAGTGTCTTGGGTTACTTTCACTTGTATACTTTTCTGGTTGCATGCGGTATTACATAATTGTTGTGTATCTGAATATCTCGGTTAGCAGTTTATATATCACTAGGTGAAATACTTGCAGACGAAATTAGGTAATATATCAGCATCTTCATTGACCGTTGTTGTCGTCTTCGCCTTAGGAGTCACTTCCACCGTCGAGTAGTACAAATAATTAATTAATAAATGAATTGGTTTTGATCGAATGTTTTCAACGAAAATTGAAAAATGAGATTAAGATAAAATTCAACCTGCTTTGTAAGAGTTGCGATACTTGTTGTAAAAGATGTTGAATTCTAAAGAACTTTTTCGTCTGCTTGTAGATTACAGCTTTTTTCGAATTTTGTATAGAATTCGTAACAAATTTAATTATCAACTTCCTTCCTGTTAAGCTCGAGGCCGATTCATTGATGAATATTATTTTGATCGAAAATGTGGTTTAAGACTAAAATAAGTAGGTAATTATGAATCAAAATTCGAAATGAGCATCGATTTGGAGTCAGGAATTTTGAGCTCTCGTTAATTCGTGCGTGTATTTCGCCCTTGGAGACCAAAGAACTGTATACCTCTTCATTTATGAGATGTGATTTACTATAGAATAGAATATATCTTTATTTCTGGGTACTACAACAATAAGTAAGGAGAAATAGTGTCATTACTGTTGGTTGTTTTATTTAGACGGCATGAAAATTTGTGTGTTAGATCATACTTGTTAATCCCAAAATAATAATAAAAATAATAGCAATTTTTTCCAATCTTGAATTTTCCATATTCTGATTATGTACTCAGCTTGGAATTTAGCAGGAATTTTTTTCAATATTCTTCTTTCATTTTCTACGGTTATAATAAGCTCCAAATTCTGCACAATTTGTGTTATTTTATATCTTCATCCGAAATCTTAACGCTGTATGTTCTGAAATTAGAAGAAATTTCGAACTGCCATATTCACGGAACCTTTAATCGATTTTACAATTTCTAGGCATCTCCTTTCGTGAGATGGGCAGCCAGAAATATATTTGAGGACGGATTCGTTATAAATGAGTTGCACCTTATCGTTTGAGACCATTCCCCGTGCAATAATCGAAAAATATTTATATGCTGATGAAATTATATAGCATTTGATGGTGCGGGTAACGAGCTATTAAAAAAGACATGCTTATTATGTTTTGTCATTATTATTCGAAATAGATATGTTATGAGCAAGAAAAAATTCGACAGCAATGTAGGCGAAAAAATTATATTAATAAGCTATGGAAGTTCTAATATACGATTTGCCTTACTTTTAAGAATATTTTCTCCAGTAGGTATGACCTGACCTAGATTCCAAAAATAAAAAATAAACTTAATGAATAAATATCACGGGCAAAGAACCAAAACACTCAAGCGTAAAGCTTTAAAACTCCTCCACACGTCTCAGGAAGTTAATGAATTATGATCTATAATAGCTATTGTGAAAATAAAATTTGAATGAAATTTTCAAAATGAGTGATACACACGGAGATTTATATTGATATAAATAACGTTATAGATATGAAATACTTTTTCAGAAATTAATCAATTTAGATTCTGATTCTTCAATCTGTAATAAATTATGAGTACCTACCTATACCTCCTATACGCATTTCCATAAAGCACTAGAACTAAAATTGGTGCATTGCCTAGTTTTTTGTGAATTTTGGCTTACCTCGGCTGTGCTTTTTATTATGAAAGAATATAATCATAAGTGAAAGAGTGTACCTACATTAATCTAATTTCTGAAATTATGTTTTGAAATGTGTAGAATCATAATATCGTAAACGCTCAGTTTTTCTCGAAAAAAATAATAATCATTTGCATTGAATAGGTATTGTATAGATTTTAGTGGCTATACCACAATTTATTAGTGTCCCATTATATTAGCTCGAGATCTCATTCCTACAAGTCGAAGAATCTCTCTTCTTCTAACGACTGTTTAGGTGTAATACAATAATATTCAATGCAAATTTCGAAATTTTATATTGGTGATGTATGAAGAAAACAACTAATAAATCATTCTCTTAAATTTGTGTTTGAATTCTAAAATTCATAAGTTTTGTGAAGGGTGCCATATTTTATGAATTTCTTCCAATATTTGAATTTTCCAATTTCAATTTTTTATAACTCAGAAGTTCAAAAAACTTTTTCTCGAACAATCCCAATTATTTCTTATCGAATCAATGAATTTCACACATATTTTTCCATTCGGATATTTTTTCAACACTATATCTGCAATGTAAGTCATGGAAAATTCAATGGAAGTAGGTACCTACCTATGTAAATTTTTTCCTATTTTAAAGGTTAATAATTATTGAGAGGAATAGTTACTAGAAAAATAAAAATTTATTCAAAAATTTTCTGATCACAATATCACGATCAAGATATCAAAATATTGTGGAAGATTAATTATCATATAAAATATAAAAAAAATGTGTTCCTAATAGGTTCTCTTTTCCGCTCTTCTCTTGTTATGGTATCAATCGCAATTCAAAACTGTGTGAGTGATATAAACCAGAGTAGGTACCTATTTCGACAAATTCGCCAAAACGTTTTTCACAATGACCTCGCAGTGATAATTATGATAAACACTTATGATTTGTTAATGGTCATTTTTGCCCTATTTACCATTTTTTTTTCATTCATTTCCTGCATAACTTCTTTCGACATTTGGATCATAATCGAATAAAATTCAGATGCATGCGATGGAAGTTATATAATTGCTGAATTTCTACCTATTTTGTTCTACTTCGTTGATTAATTCATGAAAGAACGATATGACCCAATCGTAAATGAGTAGCAGTTGAATGGAGTTGTATTAATCGATATAGATTATAGATCATTCAGAATCTGAACACTGTAAGCAATCATTCATAGTGTGTCATTGTTTTATTGAAAATGTTTATTGATAGGAATTGGAATTCTTTGCAAATGAGTACTGCATTATATTTCCTCGACTCTCGTTACTAAAAAATCAACACTCAAACCTAAATTAATTTCGGGCTTGTAAGACTATTATCTCCAGAAAATATTTTTTCGCAAACGCAAGGCACTTCCTTTGTCGAATTACATTCTACTATGAAATCGAAAAAGCCAATTATATACCTATGTACTATTCAAAATTAGGGAAGTAATCCTCAATTCTCTCAGAACATATCGAATTAATATTTAATTTATCCTGAATAAATTTCGAAAGACAAATAAGGAGATATAATGAATCCTTATTCAATTTCCGCAGTTAGGTAGAAAAATAAAAATAAAATTTCTAACAAGATAGAATAGACGAAGTGATATAAAAAATGAAAGTTCGCAAATAATAAGTTCAATGATTTATAATATTGCGAAGTAGGTACTCATTTCAAGATATATAAAACTATTCAGTTGTATGAATCGATATAGATCATTCAGAATCTGAACATTGAGATCTAATAATTCAATTTGGTCTAAGTTTTCTGCTAGATCAGTATTCATATTCCGTTTCCTCTTCAATATATTTACGGAAACATTAAGTTCCGTTTCTGGCTTCCAACCAGAAAATTCTCGTAAAATTTGTTTGTTTGATGAAAGATTTTTAACTTGTAAATTAGAAAAACCATCAATCTTTGATATATGAGGACCACTGCCAAAACATATTGTGGGTGAATGTCGAAACCCCACATTTTATCCTAAAATACTTTATTCTTTAAGATTCAACATTTTCTGAGGTCTACAACATGTCTTACTGTGAATCTCAAAAATAACATTTGTAGCTTGCGTATAATAGACTAACACTATAAAAATAATACTTTTTTGCAATATTTCTGTAAGAACACAATTTCCAACATGTAAGCTTAAACTAGAAATGAAGCATTGAAAATTATTTGTTACTTCAAATGTGCAAGACTTCAGTTGAAGATATATAAAAATAATATTTTTTGAAATATTTCAATTATCTACATGTGCCTTGTATTGCCAAAGGAGCCCAGACCAGATTGTGATGCTCCTTTATTAAATCCCATTTGGAGGTTCAGTTCTCCTTCATGAGCTCTAAGTTGTTCATCTGTGAAATGCCTCTCATTTTTCTCAGCCATTTTGGGCCCTAATGTGGGTCCATTCCATTCAGGATGCTTTTGTGTAATACGGCCTAAGGCGAATAGCGAGAGTGCAACCTAGAAAAATAATAGATTAAAATACCAGAAACAATCTATTTGATATTTTAGGCTCTTGGTGAATTCTCATTTTTTTATTTTCAAGGATAATTTTTTTTACTTTCAGAATTTAAAATTTCAATTAAATTTTATTTTTGTGTGTACCTACAGGCCTACAGGTTATTTTCAATTGAAAAATTCAGATGACGATAGGCCAATTTTTTCAATACAAAATATTCTTAGGAGAATAAATTTCAATAACTAGTACCCACCTAACTATAATTCCCAAACTGATATTGTACCAAATTTCATGAATTTTTTATATTAATTCAACAAGAATTTATAGTTCTTGTTCTTCGATTTTCCTCTCGGTTTTCGAGTATACGAGGTGTTGCGGATTATTTTGACATTCAAGTCTCAGTCCTCTGTGGACAATTTTAAAGTACCACGACGAAAAATCCACTGAGGGTCGCAATCTCAAATTTGATTAGTTATCTTCTCGATATTTGAGGTTTGCTGTTTTCTTTAATGATAGAAATTTTGATACTCTTTCTTTCAACCATTGTTTTCATAAGAGATATGAAACTATTCAGTTTCTGATCCTGATTAGAGAAATCAATATTAAAAATTTCAAAATACGTTGAAAAAATTATTCTATGACTTACCTGTGAAATATTTCTCCTCTCGAACAAATCTGCAGTCTGGAATATTTCTTCCTGGGGCAAACCATAAGCTTTGATAGCAGCTTGGAACCGTTGAATGTTTTCCATCAACTGGAAATTCGTTCCTTTGGATTGGATTTTTTTCACGGAACCTGGAGCCAGCTTGTTGATTAGATTACATAGAACAACGCCATCTTTCAAAATATCTTCGAATTCCCCTTTTGGTACAGGTTCCCCAAGAACCTCGAAAATCCAGTTCAAAACCTCAGATTCCAGCTGTTTGTCTCTTTTCTGTTGAGATTATTCATGTTGAACACATAAGAACATTCAACGAGCCACTTTATCAAGTGAATTTATAACAATTAAGTGTTGTTTGAAGTGATTAATTATATTATATTTGGCGCCCAATTCGAGTGATGGGAACAGGTTAACAAGTGTATCAAATTGAGGATTCATTGATCAGTTGGCTCGTCATCAGAAATTGAAGCAATTCTATTAACACTCTATTATGCGACTTCCCTATTCTCAAAAGACTCGATGATATACATAATCAATGAAATTGAAAATTTTTTCGAAATATTTTCGCGATCTCAATAATTATTCCTCTATATTCGTTTTTATAAGAACCAGCTCAAGCCAAATTTCAGTCGTCTTTATAGTTGATGTTATTATCTCACGAAATTCATGAAATGAAATAATGCTTAAAGCTTTTGTTTTATTATAGTCCGTAAAAATTTTATGTTACCACAAAAAATTATCCGATTTTATGTTCATTGAAACTGCTCGTTTCAAAGAAACACCTCCAAAAAATAATGGATTCAAGTATCGAAATTTACAATCGATCGATCTGAACAAACACCACTATTTTTCGAAATTTTGTGAATAGAAAAACGTATAACTTCCAAGTAATAATTATTTTTAGATCCCACACATCAAATGCAGGCGTTTACTCCAGATAACTAATTTTAAAACCCATAAACTCAAAGTAAATGCAAGGGAATCATCTCCGAAAATACCGCAGAGAAAATAAGCTTTGGATGCTGTATCTCTGACCAGAATGTATTCTTAATTTCCTTGGGCATCTTTCGATTAATTCGCCGATGTTGAAGAATTACAAAAAAATTATATTTAGACAGGCAATTAGTAATGCAAGTTTTGGCAAATGAAGTGGGTTATTTTGATACTTTTCGACCTACAGGTGTTGGATTATGAAAAGAGTATTTTTACAGAGCAAATAGGTAGCACCTGAATCATAAACATGCCAGTTATATGCACACAAATGTATTCAAGTTCAGGATATAATCATATCTTAGGAAGCTTATACTGAAAATTTTCAAATATCAATGGAAAATATAAATGAAAAGATTAAGCATTTAAATGTTGAGCATTAATTGAAATACTCAATCTTGTATACTCTTAGAGGCGATCATATTTTTATTTTTCTCATTGAATCTTTATAATATGGATATTTATATGGAAAGATTTCTCATTAAGAGGTTGTGATATGATTGATTCCAAAAACAAACAAAAATTACACCTTCATCAAGTAGGTAACGATAATGATTTCTAGAGAGAAGACATCATCGAAGGAAAATTTTCGAAACAAGTGCTTTGAGATTTTTTAGAAAACAACCTCGATATTTCTTCAATTCATTGGTAAATTGAGAATTTAACAATTATCCCATCAAAAGAATTGAAATAAGGATCACTTTCACAATAGCAATTTGAATAAATAAATGGATTTGATGAAATGTGTGTGAATTAATAGAATTCTACTGAAGAATAGACACACAACATCATATATTCGTGGTTAACAAATGAGAAAAAAGTTAATGTAGAACATTTGTCAAACAAAATAAGATTAAGTAGTAAACATATAAATTTCTAATTGAATTTTTAACATTAGTAGGAGAAAGAAGGATATATTGTGATTTCGATTATACATTTTTTCATTTTATTTGCTTAATGTCATTACTAAAAGTTTGAACAGAAATTGTACAAATTGTACTTACGCCAGACATGATTAGAGCGTCGGTAGTTTATCTTTGGCGTCGGAATGAGTTTAACTGAGGCGTCTGTTTCGAGATGATAGACTTTATTCGTAAGTTTCATGCGTAGGCGGAACACATATGTTTTTTAACATCATTCATATTTTCTGCTATTTCGTCAATTAGTTAATTTTATGTTCGTTCTTCTGCAGCAAAAAGCTACTGATGTTATTATTTATTACTTCCGGATTGATTGATTGGAAATTTCTCCTTTGATTTCCGTAAACAAAAAGTAAGAGTGAATTGGATACGTTATCGAAGGTTTCGGTAGTTGATCGCAACTTTTGAAAAAAGTCTTTTGGGAATTTTATCACTTCGAGTATTTCCTATGTTATCACAGATGATTATCTCACCTTATATGAAAAAATAACTTATAATATATTTCTGAAAGCTGCGTTGGACTGAAAGTTGTTGGTTCTCAAATCCAAATGAAAAAACATTTAAATATTAAAAAAAAAATGAGTTAAAATTTTTTGTGGAGAATATTGTATTCATGGAACTTGTAATAATTTATGATTCCAATTCAATAACTTTATGTCATCAAGTTTTGGTTTATTTTTGCAATAAAGAATGTTTGGAAACGTTAACAAAAAAATTAACCCCTCCTGATTCACTTACGTGACTCAGCTTTGATCGCTCGTCACGTGTTGTCTTTGAAATATTATAATGATAAGACAATTTTTAGTGTAGATCTACAGATTATGATATAATACTTCCAACAAAAGAAGGATAGTAATTTTATAATGAGGTTCGAATAGATTTGTTCAATAGGTAGGTACTGATCTCCAAAAGATAAAGGCTGAGCTATAGATTAAGTTTCTGATCTTTTATATCGTTTTGTTTCAGTTTTTTCCTCTTCTCTGTTGTTTTACTTTTTCTTTTCTGTATTTCACATGTAATTACTATCTTGATGGTGTTTCTGAGGGGGTCAATAAATAAATAAGAAAAAAATAAGTTTTTTTCCCGATATTCTGCCAGTTTTGTATCGTTTTCAAGACGATCAACAAGAAATTTTACTTAAAACCATAATTATTCATCTGCTCACAAAATTTCAACTTGGGAGGATCTATTGTCACAGAAATGTTGAGTATTTTCATTCGATATGCTTCTTGAATTTTCTCAGATTCTGGTTAGGCGATCAACACTTCAACGGATCATTCGAGCTTTGAATCTATCCTGAAACATTTAAGTTTCTAGGTAGTTTTCTTCGAGAGTTGCATTCGTAATTCGAACTTACCCTGGAAATGTCCTCTTTTGAATTTGAAAACGGATCGTTTGGGACAATTTGCTGCTCAAAATTACAGAGATCATGACGAAATGGTAAAGTCACCCTTCAAAAATAGTAGATAAACAATATTCTGATAAGATTTTCTGTAAACATATGATTCATAGATTCCACCATCACTTTCCCTAAAAACTGTCATTTTTTAATATGACAGTTTTAATACAAATTAGAATTTTTTTGAAACTATGAACCTAGAGAAAAAGAAACTACCGTACATAGCTCCATTCGAAGTTGTTGTCCACAACAAAGCTACAGACTGTTGGGTATCAGTCCTTGGCAAAGTATTCGACATAACACCGTTAATCAAGCAGTATGAAGGTCAAGCTTGCGTAAAACCCCTAATTGCCCTAGCTGGAAAAGACTTAAGCCATTGGTTTGATGCAAAAACTGGAGCCATCCGTCACAGAATCCACCCAGTAACAGGCGTGTTAACGCCCTACTGTCCAAATGGAGCGTTTCCAGACGTTCAATGCCAAGTTCCCGACTCACAATGGCGAGCCATCAATGGTCCTCCATGGTGGGATCGACCCCAATACCAAATTGGTATTTTAACAAAGCGCGTGAGATCCTTGAAGATAATCAACATGCTGACATTTCATGAAGTTCAGATAAATGTATGCTGCGAAGATACATTCAGAAGGATACAGGAGCGTTACTCCATCTTCAACAAAGACCCCGACAGCTACGCTTGGAGATATTTCGATCAAGAAATCGACTTGGACAAAACGATGGATGAAAATGGTATAGTGGATGATAGGGATAAATTTACTGAGTTTGGTATGCCTCAAAATTTCTACATCCCAGTTGTGTTTTTGTTCTATAAGGACGATTTGAAGTATTCTCAAGGTGAAGAGGAATCGTTCACTTATTACAAGGATTTATCAGATGACAAGATTTCTGGAATAGGTCATGGAGTGCCATATAGGATTCTCACTCCGACGTTTCAATCAATTGATCCTTGTGTGTGTGATGATATAGAAGAAGAAGAAGAAGAACATGAAGTAGATGTAGATCTTGAGAAATACTTCAAGCAATTGAGTTTCCAAGAAAACTCGGAAGACCAAAGAGTTTGAGATTATATCATACTTAGATGTAAGAAATTTCAATTTATGAAATTGAAAAGAAGAACTGAATATATTATGTTGAAGAAATTTGAAGCTTTTTCACAAAATGTATAGGTATCTACCTGACATGTTTTTCGAACAAATATCAGGTAGATAAAAAAAAACAATCAATGTCCATCAATTGACTTTTGCATTCTTCGGTATTTGATCTTCGAAAATTATCACTGAATATAAAAAAAATCTTTTCAAAAACTAACCATCTCAAATCTTCCATCTTATATTTTCGACAAAGTAATTAAAAAATGTAATAAAAATATTGAAAAACGCTGTAATAGAGAGCGACCGAAGATAAATAAATATGCTGGACGCCAATTAAATACATACCTACCTACGATCTGTTTTCATTTGGTTGTCATCTATTTTTTTCGGGTTGTACTGATGAAATCTCAAAAAAGACGAAACTGGTCTAACGCTACTCACTTTCGATAGCAGCACTCTTTCATCCAGTCTGATATTCTTATTAATTCAAAAAAATTAACAGAAGTTATATTCCATTTACGAAATAAATATTGTTTTGGTATGACCATTTTTTGTAGAACAACTTCAAAGTCTGTGAAGCTAGGTTTGGTCATTCTAGTCACTAATCGTGTGAATTCTAGTGAAAATATAGTTTCTGAAAAACTAAACAACATAAAATCATTGAGAATGTGTTATAGTTTCAGAATTATAAAATTTTGGATGTATCTATCCTCGGGTTCATACTTTCAGGGATAATATTTATTCAAGAATTATTTCAATAAATTGCGATTTTGCCTCAAATAAAGGAAACCAAACTTTTCAGGTTGCCGGCAAGCGTGATCCTCAACAGGAACAAGAAGCTCAAGCTTGGATTGAAACCGTAATTGGTGAGAGGTTTCCACCAGGTGTCCCCTATGAAATAGCACTTAGAGATGGAATAATTCTTTGCAAATTGATGAATAGACTTCAACCTGGAATCATCACCAAAATCAATACAAGTGGAGGAGATTATAAAATGATGGATAATTTGAGCCAGTAAGTATATAGTATTAAATCAACTTCACTCCTAAAATTAGCCTCCTACAGTACTGTCAAAAGTTAACAGCTTCAAAAGTGAAAGCTGTTCAGATAGTGGGCTATACACATGAAGCCTCTTATCGGAAAACCCTAAACTTTTGATATTGTATCACTAGTTTCTGAATTCGCATAAGCAACGCACAATATTTCTTTAAAAAAGATAAAATTGCTATGGAACCATTAATGTCTTAACCCGAAAACCAGTGGCGACGCCAGCTTTCAAGAATGGGAGGGGGGGCAAGATTTCTAGATCCATTTAGTTTACGTTAAATTTATGTTGTATTTGTTTTCTCATGCGATATTTCAGGGAGGGTCAGCAAGAATCTGAGGGGTGCTGTACCCCCGGTCCTCCTCTAACGTTGGATGAATGTTGAGATCAAAAAGGATGATAATACATAGAATAATTGATTCATAATGAATACAAATTTTGTTAAACAAAATTTATTATGACCTGATTTTTTTTTAAGAATTTGAAACTTGTTTTAGATTTCACAAAGCCTGCGTGAAATACGGAGTAGCAGATGTTGATCTATTCCAAACAACAGATCTATGGGATCAAAAAAATATTGTTCTCGTTACTACAACGATATTTGCAATTGGTCGTACTGCTTACAAACATCCAGAATGGAGAGGACCATGTTTAGGACCAAAGCCTTCAGAAGAAAATCGTAGAGAATTTTCAGAACAAACATTGAGAGCTAGTGAAGGCATCATAGGACTACAAGCTGGAACAAATAAGGGTGCCACTCAAGCTGGTCAAAACTTTGGAGCCTCAAGAAAAATCATTCTGGGCAAATAAGTTTTTAGTATTGAAAATATTATTTATTATATGAAGAAATATTTATTTTTTGAATATTATTCGAGACTTTTATTTAATCCAAAAGGCCTAAAAATCTCCAATTTTCAATTCAATTAGATGAAAACAAAACCTTTCAGCAGTCTAATCGGTTTTTCCACCTAAAGTTTTGTCAACCACTATGGTACGAATTTTCAAATGTTTCTCAATTTGTAACTTTGATACAGGTTTTCTCCAAATTTTTCTGTAATAATGGAGTTATGGGATTTACAATATAAAATTTGTTTCGAATAGAAGATTGAAAGCAAACACTAAAATATTAAAAAATCAACTGATTTATTCATTAGTCAACAATATTAGACTTATTTATAACTTAGGATATAATTTCAAAATTTAAACAATATTGAAATTCTACACTGGATTAAAAATTTCAATTAAAAATAAAATAATTTTTCTCAAATTATTAAAAGGCACTCAACATGAACTATTTAAAATAGTAATTCAGTACTACATTTGGAATCTATCCTCTACAAATTGTCAGTAAAGATTGCCATTGTTCAATCGATTATTATTCGTAGTGTGGTCATTTCGCCTATATTGTTCTATTGCCATCCAAACTCGCAATTCTGATGAACCTCTTAATTTCAATTTCTTCAAATCATCTCTAGTAATATGCTGTTGGACTTCTTCCAGAGAATATCCTTCAGCCAATATTTTATTTTGAGCTACTTCATGGAGGCCTATATGATTCAACCATACCTTGAGTCTCTGATCTTCAGGTAATATTTCTTGTGCTTGACAACTACAATTCAATAAACGATTCGTATTATCTACTAGCTGCTTCATCTGAAAAAAAGAATGTCTAAGAAAAATTGTTGTAATAATTGTACATTCGATTATTTATTTGTTTTGATTTTTATTATACTTACAAAAGATTGGAGTTGTTTATGCATGTCTAGCATTTCCTGGAATTGTCTATTATTCTCAGTCCTTAATTGTAAAATTTGTTCAGGAACATCAAAGCTTTCTGTACTTTTACTTGATTTAGAGGAATTAATTGTACTAGGGGAACTATGGTTGGCAAGATTTTCTCCTAATTCAGGTGATAGTACTGTTATGGCAGCCTGTACACTTGCTCTTACTAAGTTATCCAAGGCAAACATCCAATGAGGTTTTATTGGATGAGATCTAAGTACTTCAATTACCGCCTCCTAGAAATTTAATAAATAAAAATAGAAAAAAGAAATAAAAAGTACGTATAAATGGAAACGTCCATTTAATTCGATATTGTCAATGAACTCCAAGTTCATTATTCTACCCAATCAATATTCATTGATGAAACAATGTCAATACATATTTCCACCAATTTTCAATGACTTTTTCAAAAGAACATAAATATTTTTTCGTGAAAATTATGGAATTTTATTTCAGTACATACCTGGTAGAGATAAATCGCAAACTCCAACTGGTTAATAGCAGTTTCTTCGTAATGAAGCTCAGCTTTTAATCGACTTATGACATTTTCTATCACAGAAGTTGAAGTTTCAGTCAGATAATTTTTCAGTCCGTCCATTAGCAAAGAAAGGTGCTGGACAGTGAGATATGTTTGTCCCTGATTCTTCTCCTTAATTTTCAACATCCATAAATCACATATCTTGGCACCGTCCTGGCTAAGAACCTTTGTGAGAGTTTGTCGTCTTTGAGAATCTTTCTTCAGTAGATAAAAGCCGTCAGTCTCAACACCTCCTTCAGCATCTGGTGAAAGTAGGGTACCAGTCGAATTTCGTCTATATTCTTGAGATTCTTGAGTTGCCTCTATGTCTAAGGATGGAGTAGAGGCTAGACTATAACCAAAAAAATTGAATTTTTTTCAATAATAATAATGATAATATTTCATACTTTCATTTGATTTATATTGATTATTTATTATTTATTTTATATTTATTTAAAGTTGTTTTTTGATGTGGTATATTTCATCTCAAACAACATAAATTTCTCAAATAATTGAGACAAGTATTTTTCAATGAAATATTCAAATGTCTTGCACAAAAAACAAATAGAGTATTTGCTATCAAATTTGAATGATCAATAAGTGATTGAATTCAAATTAAGGTAGAATCTGATTCTACAAACCGCCAGTTTGTATAAACTAATATTGAACTGTTTGATCAAATCATCGAAATGTAATGCTCGATAATAAAAAATGTTAACTTTATTTAAAGGGGAATATTGAAATTTAATTTAATCATCTATTAAATTTGGTGCTCTAAAGTTACACAAGACAATTTCTGATTTTTAATTTAACCTAAAAATGTTTTTAGGAGTACTGAATAGGATTTGGTTACCTGCTGAATGATAAAGTGCTAGGCATATGGATGGGTGGTAGAAGGGCCCCTTTACTCTGGTTTCTGGAATCACTGTTGCGACTAAATCACAACAAATATAACAAAACGTCACAAACATATCACAAAACATTAATTACAATTATTATTACTGACAATTTCAATCAAATAATGTGCAAACACATGGAAGCACATATGGTTATATTTTTCAACAAAAAAGATCAAAACATTGAATGAATAATGATTGAGAAAATAAAATTATCGGAATTTTGTCATTATTGTTGCCTAAAAATTGATACATTTTTATACTTCTAGTGAAAAAACATTGAGATTATTAATTAACTTAAAGAGCCATGTAAGCAGAAAAGAAGGAATTATGTTTGCACGATTTTGTAGGTATTGTTATAAACACATATTGATTCTTACAAAGTGCAACAGAAAAAAGAACTCAGAGTAAGTTATAATTATTAGTCACAATGTTTAGCAGGGCAAGGAAAAAATTTTGTTTGCATTATACAGAGAGGGCCATTGAAAACGAAACAGCGGCTCTGTAAGTCGGCAGAACCGAGTTATATAAAAACGCTCGGACACGTCAACAACATTTTCGAGGGGGACATCGTTCGCGATGAAATTCACCCGAAATACATTCCATCCCTCGGAGCTGTGACCGCCACCCCTAAATTTTTAAATGGCACCATATGGCAAGTGATACCTCATTGAAAGGTAGTTTCCTTCTTAATATCAAACAGCAAAAATAAATTAATTCTATCGATTCGTTTTCGAGATATAGGAACTTGAAGTTGGGAAATAACTTTTTATTCACTCAATCAATAAAAATTAGATCTAACATTACAACTGTTCAAAGATAATTATCATTGTCAAGGAATTAAATGATCTAACTGTTTACCACCCATTTCCATACCATAGTACAAGTTCTGTTCAAAATGAGACCTCACTCACCTCACATTTCGTAGCATTTCCGGCGTTATTCGACGGCATTCTTCAATTATTCTACGTCGTAAATCTTCCAGAGATTCTGGTTCGGTTGCATAGATTTTGTTTTTCAAGTGACCCCACAGGAAAAAGTCGAGTGGGGTTAAATCTGGAGATCTGGCTGGCCACCCTATAGCGCCTCTTCTTCCAATCCAACTTCCAGGAAACATTCTATCTAAAAACTTGTTGAAATTTCAAGTGCTCTTCATGGTAACGATTGAGTGGATAAAAAGTTATTTCCCAACTTCAAGTTCCTATATCTCGAAAACGAATCGATAGAATTAATTTATTTTTGTTGTTTGATATTAAAAAGGAAACTACCTTTCAAATGAGGCATCACTTGCCATATGGTGCCATTTAAAAATTTAGGGGTGGCGGTCACAGCTCCGAGGGATGAAATGTATTTCGTGTGAATTTCATCGCGAAAGATGTCCCCCTCGAAAATGTTGTTGACGTGTCCGAGCGTTTTTATGTAACTCGGTTCTGCCGACTTACAGAGCCGCTGTTTCGTTTTCAATGGCCCTCTCTGTATAAAGGAAAAGAGATTGAACTTCCTACTTTTGAAATTCTTCTAATTTATGTGTGCAGGAACTTTTTTTGGGAAAATTTAAAATGCACTAAAAGTTCATGATATCAATAATGTATTTATATAAGAATGATGAAAAACTCCAAAGGCTTTATTTTCAAAACTAAACTCCAATCTTTGTTTCTGAAAATGAGAAATAGATTCTCATAATGCAAACTCATATGATATGAGTAATTTCATATAACAGTTCAGTTGATTATATTAATTTCCCGAGTAAAAGTAACTAGTGTAAATACAAGAGTTGAATTATACTAGAGGCAGTAAGTAGAAATATTCACAGAAATTTTTGATTGTAATGGAACAATTACTCTTATAACACAAAATACCAAATAAAGTTAAAGGAAACTAAGCCAAGTACTACAGTTATAAAACAACATCCAAATGAGTGATAAAATGAATTCATAAAGCAAGGAAAATAGCGATATTTAAAGTGTTATTACACCATTTATATCTTATGACAAAAAAAACTTTTTAATCTGAACGAAAAATTATGTAAAAATTTGAAATCTAGGTAAGAAAAAAAAATTGCATTATACTAGAAGCGGAACTTGTTATCTTTTATCTAATAGTTGACAATGGAGGCCCAAACTTTCATCTATAGGGCTCTAATTATTTCTTCGATTTATAATTTATTATTTCCAAAGTCTGGCAGTTTAGGGCTAGAACTTTGTTGAAGAGAATATTTGATTGATGAATATTTAACTGAAATGAATTTTCAATCCCTTAATTTTTGTATAATATAGAGATATATTACATTATTTTGATGTTAAAACTTTTGGGTTTTGATAACACAGACGAAAAGCTCTGGAGCTGTGTTTTATTTTTTTTTTCGTATAACATTACTCAAATCTTCAACTATTTGTTTGTAGGGTGGTGAAAAAATGATTATCACAAAAATTAATTCAGGTTAAGTAATGAGATTTAAGTTGCGGTGCAAGACAACCTCTTACCAGTAATCAATAAAAAAATTGATAATTCGAAACACTACTCACTCAGAATCCGGAGTAGTTGGAGTTTGATTCGGAGCACTCGAACCTGGTAACCTTGTATTTACTTTGTCTACAGGTACAGATACGCTCCTACTCAGTTCTGTGTTGAGACGTACATTTTTTTTTCGATCACAGCCTGCAAAATGAGTTCAGAAACTGACAGCAAAAACAAAAACCCACACAATACTGATAAAAAAGAGAGTCTGCATCTTCTGTGTATAAGCTATCAAGAATAATGAAATCAAATTACCTAAGAAAGGATCCTCTAAGAGTTGACTTGCTGTTGCCCGTTTATCAGGGTTTGGTTCGAAACATCTGAGAATGAAATTTCTTGCAACCTCTGACAGCTCTTTTGGAACTTCAGGATGAATTTTATAATATCCTACTTTGAACACAGCAGCTTGAGGCGAACCCAATTCATTGAACGGTGGCTTACCAGTAGCCATTTCAACCACAGTGCATCCCAAAGACCAAATATCTGCTGGAGCACCATAACCTCGCTGCCCTTTGTCGATTACCTCTGGGGCCATATACTGAAGAGTACCTAGTAAATAATAGCACTATACCAAATTTCTGCTGTTGAAGAAACCCAAGAAATACCTGCAAATGTTTCCGTTGTTCTGCAAAGACCTGCCAGTCGTTTGGAGGTACCAAAATCAGAAATTTTCACTATTCCACTATAAGTATTAACAAGTACGTTGTCACCTTTAATATCACGATGGACAATCTTTTGATCATGTAAATATTTCAGACCTTCAAGAATTTGCCTTTGTGAAAAAATTTATAGAATTATTATATTGAAGATAATTAATTGCATTATATATTACCTTGTGTAATATGCCATTATCTTTTCATTAGATTTCAGGGAACCCCATTTTGAGCGTAATAACTGGCTAAGGGAACCTCCAGGCACTTGTTCCATAAATATCTTGAAATAGTTGTCCTCTGATTTTGAACCTAAATACTGGACAATATTACGATGTCTCAATTGAGAATGCAGTCTTATTTCTTCATGTAACGGTTGAACCTAAAAAAGTATTGAACAGTAGTAAATAATATATGAATATATGACATGAAATAGCAATTTTTCATTAAGAAAATAAAATAACATACTGCTCCTAGATTTTTTTCAGGTATTTCTTTTACTGCTATTCTGACTTGTGTGTTCAAGTCTCTAGCAGCATAGACCACTCCATAAGTACCTCTCCCTAATACAATTCGCTTGTCATTTTCATCTGTTTCATATTCATAGTTAATCTCTCTTGGTGGTTCTGTTTCTATGAGCCCCTCTTGATGATCAGTAAGTTCAAGTATTAGCCCATAAAAACATTGCCTAGAAAAATAAATGTTTAAAATTTTAGCTTTTTCAAATTTCCATTCAATGATCCTCAATGGAAATATTTAGCGGAATATAGAATTCACCTGCATGCCTCTGAAGGAAAGTATATCTGAAAGTCATCAGAATTGTGATGAACATATAGGAAGAAACATCTCTCGTCTCTCTTATTGAAACTGACACTTCTAATACTGTTTGCAGTGAATTCCCAGTCATGTATTTGTGTACAATCTCCCATAAGGCACTTTTTGCAAAGATTACTAAGCTGAAAATACAAACATTTACTTTCATTCTTTGAGAATCGGCAAGTATTTTTGAAAGTGTGGTAGAAAATTCAAATTGTAAGAAAATATTGTTTGAAGGAGAACTCAATACAAATAGTTAAATTATTTGAAGCTAACATTGTTCTTTTTATTTATTATATTAATTATCACCTAGTTGTAGAAACACACATTAAAATTTTAATTTTCCATCAAATGGTGCAGGTAGCACATAGGATCCTCTTATTGGACGATGAAAATTTTAATTGAGGCATTAAATTTTAATGAAGGTTCATGCAACCGGGTGAATTATTCATTGATATTTCCTTAAATATTTGAGCCTTTCAAGAAGCCATCACAGTGATACGAGCCATTTTTGCTTGCTTGTTCAAGGAGAACAGTAGGCTATCATTCTATACAAATATCTGTGATTATAGAGGAATATTCAGACGAGATTGGTCCCAAACAATTGGGTTCGATTCACTGATAAAGAATTCTTTGTCGAAATAGATTCTATCCGTCCTTCTGGGCTAGAGACTTGAAATTTTCAGGGTAGAAAATAATTTGTTGTTTTTATATTTAAATGGTTTGGCACAGTACAAAGTTTCAACTTCAGATGCGAATTTTGTGAAAAAATTAGATGATCCAGAGTTTGAACAAGCAGGCAAAGGTCCTGACCAGTGAAATTCTCATCGAGTATAGTATATCAGATGAAAATTTTCTAAATCACTTTCAAATAATAAAAATCTTTCAATCTTACTTTAAGAGTTTGTTGTTCTGCTTGTAAGTTTATACAAACATGGCTTGGCATATACTCTTTACTGGGTTCTAAAATTAGAGCTGGAAATCTGAAACTTCTTTCCTCTGGTGGTCTAGTTGCCTCAAGAAAAAATTCCATCCAAAAATTGAATATTTGTTCATCGGGCGTTGCTTCATCGTTCCGTTTGCGATAGCTGTCAATTAATTGAATATTGCCTATAGGAAAATGAACATACAAAAAACATTGCCATGAACCTAAGACCAGACAATGTTTTGTCCGGCAATTCCAATGAAACTTGTGGAGGCAATGGGTAAGGCAATTATGTAACAGGCTAGGTGCTCTTATCAACATATAGTTCAAATGATTTTTGAAGTAGGTCATTTGTTCCTCAAATAGTTCAAATGATTTTTGAAGAAGTTCATTTGCTCCTCAAATTTTAGTCTAAGAATGCAAATTAATTCTATAACATTATGTAATGTTGAAAATAAGCAGAAGTCCATTAATTTAATTGCCCCACCTCTTATAATGGACCTACCTACTGTAGACTTCAGATACCAATCAGGAGGTTTTAATTTGAACATACATTCAGCTGCTTGAACTGCTTTGCCATATTGTTGAAAAAGAACAGAGAATTCAAAATATGTGGCAACATCCCAGTAATCTTGTAAGGAAGGAAGGCTACCTTTTTTTCCAATTAAATTAGACAAAACCATACCTATGTGCTGAAGTTCCTCAGATTTATCAACTTCTGCACCTGCAATCACTAGAAGTGTAGCCAAGTTGATTGCTGTAATAAAATAAATGAATTAATGTACCTATTTAAACATAGAAATATAAATACTATTTATCAAAACCTCCAACAAAAGGTATTTTTGAAGCAGTTTTTGAGAAACCTCTTCAGGGATATAGAATACAATTATAATTCCTTTTATGTTCTAAGAAATTATTATACAAATAATAATTTTACCTGCATATTCATTTGGTTGCACTTCAAACCCTTTTCTGTACCAATGTGTTGCTTGTTGCAGACTGTCAGAATCTTGATACTCGGATTCGGTGAATTTATCTTTATATATTCTACCACATAAACATAGCATGTCTGGAAAATGGTTTTCCTTCTTTTTCAATGCATCAATGCAAACTTCAAGTGCTTTCTCTCTGTCTCCTTCTTGTTTTCTCCTATTCAGTGCAAAAGCATACAAGAAATTTATATAGGAATTGAGGTATTTTCTTGTCATAGGTAAAGTGCGCAGATCGTCAACTAAGTGAACCATAGAGTCATAATCTTGGATATCACGAAAACATAGTAACATATCTAGCACAACATCAGAAGATAAAACATTAGGGTCATCTAATCTTTTACATATGTTGTGTAGAGCTTCTTTCTTTTCAGGTCCACTTTTCTGTTCTTTTATCTTCTTCAAATCAGAGAGAAATTTTTCCTTCATATGAGCTCTAAAAACAAATATACTAAATATTTATATTATTCATATGTGATAACACTGACTTTGTTTGTATTTCAACATCCTGAAGCAATTTTTTTAATTTTTGTGACATTTCAACAATGCCATCATCTGCTTTAGGTCCAGCTGCAACAATGATTCCATCATCTGTCAATTTATAAGACATAAATGTGTAAGTACTACAAGACAACTGAAAAATTAAAAACATTAAAATATATTATAATGATATTGATGAAAACAACTTCAGTTTACCTTGAGACGTAAGGTGACATCTCGGTCTGTATCATTGTATATAAGTAAATTCTGTTTCATATTAAAACTTTCTCTAACTCCAAGATGGTAAAATAAAGTAGTCTGTTGAACCAAAACAGATAGATCAACTATGGCAAGATCGGCATTATAAAAGCTGCTAACAACATTAGCTTCACCAAAATCAAGATTTTTGAACTGAAATAAGTGTATCTTTAATATTCTGATCTCTAAGGTACGAAATTCATGTTTGAATTTGAAAATTGCTTTGATGTAGCAGTTACCCTACTTGGATGTGATTAAGATTTGCTCCAACTTGAAGGCAAGCCTGTTTCACCTCATCCAAAGCTTTTTTCCTATCTGCAAGATGATCAATCTGACACATATCTATAACACAAACTACATCCATATGAGGCCTAGCCATAGCTGGAGGTTGGACTGTGTGTCCTGACACATCAGAATGAGATCCAACACTGTCTGTAATACTACGACATTCTGAAAACAGGAGCAGGGAAATGATGACATCAACTTTATTATTGTTGTAATATAAATACCTGAGTCAGGCTCTAAAGGAGTCGATGTTGGAAGTAATGGCATGTTTCTTTGAACAATATCAAGAGAGTGATATCAATTCCTTGGATATAGTCTACATTGTAGTAATAGCGCACCTGTGTTATTTTCCCATAGCTTTATTAGTGACACTTTTGTTTGAATGGTTAATATTTCAGTAATAAACAGTACGATTAATTTTCTTAGGTTCCAAGTAAGTATTTTGGATAAAAACAAAAAATATGTCACAGGTGGAAAAGTTCAATTTCAATTTCATAACAAATTGACAATATTGACATTGGATTCTTGTCAGACGCCAGTTGTCAAATGTGACAACTAAACTCGAATAATTTTTAAATTTCTGATAAGTTTTGTTTTGAGCACAAATTTCAGTAATTTTCGAATTTGAACAAATAATGAGATGTATCCCGAATTTGAAGTTTGTAATAAATATTTTTTATTCAAATGGATCAGTCTGGAAGTATTGAACTCACAGAATGTGTTTATTACCTATATTAACGAGTTGAAAAACTTAATTTTCGTAAGAAATGCTATATTTAGAGGAAAAAACGGATGATTAGAATTCCGAATCAGGTATTCGAAGAGACAGAAGCTTTCCATTTTGAATTTGGATGTATTATTATTTTTATTGGGTTGCATTTTCCAGTCCTTGCAATGTCAAAAGCTGAAGCACTTTCTTCCATACTGAAGTGATGAGTTATTATTGTTTTGGCTTTTACTTTCTTACT
Organism: Harmonia axyridis; assembly: GCF_914767665.1. Lineage (NCBI taxonomy): Eukaryota > Metazoa > Arthropoda > Insecta > Coleoptera > Coccinellidae > Harmonia > Harmonia axyridis. The sequence continues at coordinate 17,953,200 of NC_059503.1, forward strand.
GCTGATTAATCCAATTGCTGTGGGATATCTGGAAAATATTACATATGAAATTAATGACAATTTTTATTCAAATACAGAATGTGAAAATTAAAAAAAAAAATGGATGAAACCTTAAAATGTATGATTTATTGCGTTTACGTTATTACCAAGGTAATAATGGAAAATGATTCATTTGACTCATGAAAGGTTGAGAATGGTTATGTTTTAAAGTATTTCCACGAATTATTTCAAAATCGGTTCATGACTAATTTGACCGCAGGCAACCCACGATACAGGATACTGTTTTTTAAATTGCTTACAAAAAATGAAATTGTTTATATTCACATATTATTTTAAATTCCGGATTCGATACGAAATAAATCACTATGAGAATTGCTTATGATATAAAGCACAAAAGTCGTAATTACAGGGATTCTTCGAACCCAATAACGAAATTCATTCATTCCGAAGCTAATGAAGTTATGAATGATGTTGAAAATATTGAGCTGAAACCAGTGGCGCATCCAGATGTGGAGAGGGATTGTGGTGTGGTACACAAAATATCAGAAATAGTTGTGTAATGATTTATTTTGCATTATTATTTCTATAATCTATTGAAAAGTAATAGTATTTACAGTAGAGTTCAGGTAGAATTGCTCTTAATCTTCGATAAAGTCTTTCGCCAGATATACTCAGTTACTCACTCGTTAACGTATCGGAAAACTCCGAGCATATCAATTTCGCTCAGAGCTGCAGGCATGAAAGGCAGTCTCATTTGATCCGCACCACATCCCACGATGATGAATTTGCCACCCGTTCTCGTGGCCTGGGGAAAAACAATTCCTTAAAACTGCAGTTGAATGGAAATCCTACTTGGGGGCTTCACGGTTTAGAATTCTCAGTTATAGGGGAAACCTCCGTGTACAGTTCAATAATCGCGAAAAGAACACCTTTCAATGAGAGTCGCTTTATCAAATGAACACAGCTGAGGAATATTTCCCCATTAAAATCGACGTTTTACTCAAATTTAAACATTTAAATATTGGAATCGATTATGATAATAATACTTATAAATATGAATATATGGAAATGGATAATTTAATATGAAACAATTATGTATTTATCTGCAGTTATTTATTTAGTGTATAATAGTTAGACACAATAAACAAACAAATCGACCTCAGTAATCGTCACAAATAGTCTATTTGACAAATTCTTTCAAATTATTCAGTAAATATTGAATTGAATAAAATTCTTAATATAGCAATATGTTCCAGGTTATAATTCAATGTTGTTTCAAATGCCTTACGTTTTAAACGAATTTTCTTTTTTATAGAAAAAAAAAATTGTTTCTGTTGTAGAGAATGTTGAAATTCGAGGTTTTATAGTTTTTTTTTAAATAACATTTTTTATCAAATTAATATTAGATATTATTTCTTGGAAGTCTGAGGATGTCGAATAAATAGGACAAGATCTGTCAGGTCCTACTTTCCAATAGTCTATTTTTTTCGACAAAGCGTTCTCAGACAATTATATCGCCCATCCAAAAGAAAAGTGTCACTTGTCAAAAATATTGAATTTCTTGATTCTGCCATGAAATGGTTCAAAATATATGAATTTATCATTGAAAAATCATTTGGTGGAAGCTTGTGAAAGTAATAATAAAAATATTGCTTTAAAAATAACTTTTATTTATTCTTATACAGCACACATCTACCAGTTCATCTACTTCGCTTCATTCTCTCTATATTATAATGGCGGCTAAGCTAACACACTCAGCTGTGGTTAGTCATTGTTGCCAACCTTAATATAAAAATATTGCCAACTCAATTTTGATTGCTTTCGGATGAGCGATATATGGTGTGCCCTATCTTGGGTGTCCCTGCCATATACACCTCCATATCCATAGCGGAGAGCGTAGAATGGTTGGGTTTATGTCCCAAGCGGTGACGTTCTTCCGGTGAATTATTGATAGATAAGACTTTTAAGTATATGACCAAAAATTTTTAATTGTAGTGCAAAACCTGAGTTGTCTTCTTGATTTGATTTTCAACTTACCATCATTCCGATGCGAACGGAAAGTTCTGCTCCTGAACATTCAAAACTAATGGAGGGTTTACAATTCAGCAACTGAAAAACTTTTTCAACAATTTCATTTTCCTCCATTCCACTTATATCTATGATGTGATCTGCTCCAAGTTCTTTGGATTTTTCCAAGCGATGCAATTTGTTATCTATATTTTAGCATAAATTATCAAAATATTCTTATATACTAACTATTACAAAATTTTGAAATTAATAAAAAGTATTCCTAAATTTTTAGAACTTTTGTATATCGAAAAATGAAGTGTAGTTTGTTCAATCATTTGATGATACGTAGATGCGCTCTAGGGCGACCGCCAAGTGCATATCGTTGACTCCAACATTAAATAGAGGAAGATTGGACTACTGTATCATGAAGGAGAGGTTAAGGAATTTTGAATTTGAACCAATGATGGACTAGCATTGACAGGTTCATCAAAACTGTATTTCATTCATCTGCTCTTTTTGTGGCCAAGGAAATATTGGATAATTTTTTTAATTTTTTATATATTAAGCCTTAGTCGGATTTTGCCATTTAAGGAAGATGCTTATCACTTGTATGTAAGAATCCAAATTATTTTATCAATTCTAAAAACATCAATATAACTAAACAAAGCAAAACTCACAATTCCTATACCCTTAATTCTCATTATCTGAGTATTACGGAGTCTAATGTGGCTTATGTATGCTTTAAATTGTTTGATTTGTTGCCTGAGAAATTTCATGATAGGCAAAGGCAACCTAATTTATTCAAGAAAGAGATTCAATTACTCAGGTATTATTGAATGTGAATTCAATTATATGGGAGAATTCAATTTTTTTGTAAGAATATTTGATTTTGTTTTCTTTGACTGACGTATTCCTTCTCTATGTATAATATTTCTGAAATGAAAGGCTCATTTTTTCAACCTAGTGATTGATCTGCAAGTGAGCAACATAGGAATTACCCAGAACAACTACTCCATCAGCACCCATAGCTTTTGATGCCATTAGAGTCATCAAACCCACTGGTCCGCATCCCAATATCATAATGTTAGAACCAATTTTTACTTTTCCTCTCCTGCATGCTCTACATGCACATGCTAAGGGTTCAACAGCCGCTCCTTCATCGAAATCCATGTTATCTGCTAATCTGTAATGATCCATGAAGTGAAAACAGAGAACTATACGAGAAAATTGTTTCCATTTGTGCCTGTTTGATTTATTAACAAGCTTTTATTCTCAATTTTACATTTACCATGGTTTCTAAAGAAAATTGTATTTCGTATCCCAATTATCGGTAAGTATGTCGAAATAAATACATCGTAGATGTCATACAATAAGCTTAGGTATTTGTAAACATAACGCCATCGAAATATTAATCGATTTGTGTATGCATCATAAAGTTATTTTCGATTAAACATGCCAGGTTACAAACCAAATTCTCGTCATTTGCGGAAGGTTTTGATTTTATGCTTCAATATGGGGAAATCTGTGGCTAAGGCTCATCGAATGCTCTCAAATACCTATGGTGAGGCCGCTATTAGTGAAAGAACGTGCCGAGATTGGTTTCAACGCTCCAAGAATGGTGATTTTGACGCTAAGACCAGCGGTGGAATAGAGAAGGTTTTCGAAGATGCAGAATTTGAGGTATTACTTGATCAAGATTAGTGTCAAACGCAACAAGGATTGGCAGGATCATTGTGAGTGACGCAACAAGCCATTTCAAAACGCCTGAAAGTCATGGGAATGATTCAGAAACAGGGAAGTTGAAGCCGAGAGATGTTGAACGGCGTTTGTTTTTGTTTGCATGTGAACCAGTTTTTTACAATAAAGTCTCGAATTTCGGAAAAAAACGTACGCCTATGTATTATTGTGGTGATTATCATGATTTTTGTGTGAATGAATGCAGTTCTTCCCGCAACGAATATATGAAAAAATACTCAATTGAAACAAAAATCGGCATCATGCGCATAGAATCTTTGGAGTAGGCCATCATCGGGTGGTGTTGCACAAAAATAAATTTGTGGGCAAAGGTGATATCTTCCTTCCCTACAGTTCTGACATTTTCTACATGGAACTCCAGGTTCTATGGCAACGCGATCTCCTAAGGAATAGTTCCACATTAACATATTCATTAATTAATTATAATCAAATGTATACCAATTTTGAGATTTTCAACTTGTTTTCCAGTTTTGACCACAGTGCCACATCCTTCATGTCCTTCGAAAAAAAAGTACTTTATTTTAGTTACATCGGAGAATATAATTCAATCATAATCAATCAATATTGAAATCACATTCATTTAGTTACCTAACTAGGTAACTAACAAATGAGCAACTCTTATCATTTTGTCGAGACTAATTAGAGAACTCATTTAATATACACATTTATATTCAATTGATAAATAAAAAAATTCAGTGAATTGTGTTGAGTAGGTTTTTAGTAGTGACAATCAAATTGACAAAAATCCATTGAAATATGAACTAGAGACCGGATTGAATAATTTGAAAAAAAAAATAGAATTGTTCTTTTTTTCGTCTTCATTCAGGATGTGATGAAATAGATTTGATTTTAACATATAAGAAATTTTCAAGATTAAGCATTGCTGAAACATTAAAAATGGAAGAGTGAATTTCAAAGTGTCTTTAACATTTTAAAAATTTTTATGCACTGTAGCACTGCCTCTGAAATATAGGTATCAAGAGCCCTGCCTGCCTTATATCATCTTCAATATCTAATTTTGATTCCAAAATCTGATTTTTGCATGCTATGAAATGTCGTTTAATTTCATTTAGTAACATGGTATTGGTACATGGTCACAGAAAGATGAAATCGGAAACTGCCAAAGTTGTGAAAATAAACTCAATGCTGAACTAATTATTTTTGTAATACTATATCTGTACATTCATTTTGGATTTTTATTCCAATTAAATTAATTTTCAAGGTTACTATAAAACTTCGCTTTAACCATAAAGGAGTTCGTAACCAGATGCGATATAAGGTAATTTTTATGTGTATGGGAGAAGTAATGTTTCTCTAGAAGATTCTCCAAGAAGATTGCAACAAAATCGTTTGACCAATTTTTCTTGCATTGAGAGGTTATCCAATATAAATTAACGATTATTCTCATTATTTTCTCACTTGGTCAAGTTACTCTTCCACCAATCACTTGTAGAGTAAATAATTAACAATATTGTGCCTGAGGTGGAGGCACAGTAATGAAGCTATAGGAAATACAACAGGTTTACCTTACTCGAACAAGTTTAATGATTGTGAGATGTATCAGATGTTTAGGAGTGTTGAGTAAGAAAAAAAGAAAAAAATTACCTATAACCATAGGTTTTTTGATGATAAAAGGTCCTATTCTTCCTTTAACTAAGAATTGCACGTCAGAACCACAGATACCAACAGATTCCATCTGTACCAATACCTCTTCAATTAACAGATGTATATAGAAGCACCTCCTTACAATTTGTTCTCAATATCTTTACGATTGGGTTTAGTTACAGGAATGGGTCGATTTTCCTAAAAAGAATCGAATTTACTTTTTGAGGAATGTTTTTTCGGAAATAAAGCACCAATCTCAAATCGTTGATGCCGTGAATCACAGCACTCAAATTATCAATTTCTCCTTTATCTCCACAATGAAATCTCTTCAATATATGTTGTGGTCTCCATGATACTTTGAAAGCTGAAAAGGTGAAAAGTTAGTCCCGATGTTAAACTTGGGAACTGTCGTGCCTGATTGGATTTTGAATAAATGGATTTGGGTCATCATTTCTGAGTGCCAAAAAATCAACTGGAATTTAACGAGATTAATAGTGGTTGTTCAAAACTGACATTGCCATATCGAATTCTGTTCGGCAAAATGTCTAATTTTGACATATACAGTGACTTTTTATAATATTCAATTGATGTTATGATAATTCGCAACTGTTGATGAAATGTATATTTCACTACCAATTTTCAAAAGTACTGAATAATTGTAATACTAAACTATTGGAACTATCTCTTGATTGCCATTAAGTAAATCTGATGTATTCGGTGTCCAAAATTCGATTCGAGCTAGTTTTTCGAAAGAATTAATTTGGTGAAAACCACAACCTTATTTATGAGAAAGGGAAAAAACTAATTGAAATAAAAAAAGGTTACAACAATGGATTCTACTGAAAAAAGTGTCAGTAAAATGTTTTTGTTTCATGTCTATGGCACCAGTAATAAAGAAGTTATGAGAACTTTACATTTCACACCATTTTTCAATTTTTTCTTATAGCTATTATCAAACATTCTCAAATCAGTTTAGTTGAAATTTGGTGAAGTTATTTGAAGTATTTATGATCTTATTTAGCTTTAACTAGATTGAAATTTTTAGGTCCAGTGGCGCCTCAGTGGGCACAACAGCCAACAATACTTATTAAGGAAAAAATTATGCCACTGCATTTTTGTGGTTTTTCAAAGATAGAGCAACTAAAAATGGAACTTTTTGGTCTCCTGTGTTTTTTTATATCAAGCTTCGTTTTCGAGAGACAGAATTGAAGCCATTCTATTGCATATGAACACCTGCTTTGATGAAGACAAAGCGTAACAGTTGTTTTATTTTCTGGAAAACTGAGCTCTATATGAATATAGCGCAGGAGACCGAAAAGTTGTCTTTCTAGTTGTTAACCTAATAAAATAAAAAACTGCAAAAAATATTTACGTTAATTTATGAATACCTACCGTGCTTTTTTAAATTCAACGCCCTGTATCTCGGAAACGAAGCAACTCCGGTAGGACCTTTTTTCTTCAAATGACCTAATGAATCATTCTCTGAAGTTTTGTACCGTAGATAGGAATCAACCTGTATAATTTGATATTATATAATTGCTCAGTGTTTCAACCCCGTTAATTTCAATTCCACAGGGTGTTTCCATGTACTTGAATAGAAAAACTTTCAAGGATTCATCAGTGCCATCAATTAACACTTTCACAAAAAAAATAAAAATCGGAAAATAATTTTTTTTATGCACCCTAAAAATTTTCAATCCTGTGAAAGCCCGTTCTCTCCCACTTCAGAATCCATCAATAATCAATATAGGTATTTGGAAAAATTGTAGAGAAAGAGATAGTATATTTGGTATTCATTCAAATTTGAATTTTTTGGATACCTACACTTGAATTTTAAAGGTGAAAATCACGAAATCACAAAATTATTTTTCGGAATCTAACATTGAAATTGAAATACGAAACAACCCATGGATTTATTTAAAAAAAAAATTATTTCTAGCAACTTGAAGTTTTGTGGTTAGACACGGTAGAGGAAATATTAACAATTGCGTAAAATTGGCATCACTTTTTCACCAAGAATTTTCCGATTGCGTAGGTAAAAGCAATTAAATACGATAACCTTAAATCCAGTGGAGCACTTTAATTGATTATCTAGGTACACGCAGAAGACAAATATCAAAAAATCATTACTAAACATTCTCATGAGGTAAGTAGATCACCCGATCTGCATATTTGCGTCACTGTTCCAACGAAATTAATAATTGAATTAGCTTATTTATTGACGCCCGCGGAAACTAACCTTGTCTTCCGTTTAAACTGTAGCTTGTGACTTCGTATAGACGTTTAGCGAAATAAGGAAGTAGAAAATACACATATGATCGTAATAAAATAACGACCTCGATCAGTTCGAAATTCAGTTAAATTCCGAAAGAAAGTGGTCTATGTCTGAAGGTTGTCGGAACAATTTCCAAAAGTTCCTTCTTCAGTACCTTATTGTGGGATTGGACGTCCATCGCAATCAATTAATTAGATAGGTGATTAAACACGGATGACGGAAGTATTTCCGAAAAATTTGGAATAGACGCCCTTGGAATATTAAATTTTCCGCATAGCCCTCTTGGTGAATCACGAGGGGAATGTGAATCTGATTTGCTACCGATAGTTCATTCTCGAAATATATGGAAGAGAACGCATGGACATCTTGTTTCTACATTCAATGGTACGGAGTTTCAGCTTCCCATAAAAAGTAGTTTGAAATAACAATGTGGTGATTTGGTCAAAGTCAAGGATTACGAGATAAATATGATTTTATGAACCATGGGTACTTTGCACGAAATTGCATATTTACAAATCTGCCCTTCACCAGTCTTCCTTGATCGAAAGTTGTTAGCTGAAATGTTTTAGAGGATTTTTATTGATTTTGGTTTCATATTTCCGATAATAAACCTTTCAAATCGGCAGAAGAAGAATATTTTTTTAAATAGTTGAGTTCCCGTTTTGAAATGAGTAAAATATAAAATTGATATAAATTATTTGTACAAAACTGAGAATTTCATACAATTGTATTTTAATCGTTGATATTTAAGAAGATATCTCAATTCATTGAAATGAAACATAACAAATTCTATTGTCGAATGGACAAAAAAAAAAGAAATCAAGTTTTAATGATTTTAATTTCTAAAGAATGGATATCTTTATGTCCAGCCTTTGAAATTGATAGATTGTAGTTGCAAGCTGGAGGATCAATGTGTGATATTTTTGGGCAAATTGGATAATTCTCGCTACTATCGAAAAAAGCAATGAAAAATTCATTTTAGACAGATGAATTTTCCAAACGCTTTCAACCTCTGATAATCCTTATTTGTGCTTATGAAGTAGTTGCTTACTTCAATTGTGACAACTGATGTTTTTTCATTCTGCGTCATCATTTTCCCAAGAAATTAATTTTCCAAGAATTTATTCTTTGCATTTTTGCGGGTTTCTTGTGGGAGAACAACATTCAACAAGTATTCAACCCAAATGTCTCATATTCTGGAGTTTTGAGCCTAGAGCGGTCTCAAATGATTTACCTAGATGAAGAATATTGATCCGATCGAACTGAAATTTAGAAATCAGTTGCAAATTAGTAAGACGAATGTTCATTCAGAATAGCCCGCTATCTGGACAGCTGTCACCTTTGAAGGGTCATATTTTGACCTTTGACAAGTAAAAATTACTCCATTACTAAAAATGGAATACTACACGCTTCAAAAAAAGGATTGAAATTGATAAAATTCTCTACAAAAATTGTAAAAATTTTGCAGTCACATTTAGACCAAATGAAGCACTTTTGGGTCGTGGTGAAGCACCTTCTCGGCCTGCAAAAGTGCAACTGGTGGAAAAATTTGAGCTGTTGGGACAAGTTAATGATCTGAACAATCGAAATCTTGTGCGTCGCTGTTTTAGGGCTGGTGGTGTGATTGGCTGGTGCAAATGTTATGGAGAAGGTATTAGGCTACCGAGCTATGATTATATGGCCGGAATTGAAAGATATTGATGTGGACGGCGTTTATTTTTTACAAAACGGTGCTACGTGCCACAGAAGCAACCAACTATCATAATTTTTCCAGAAGAGTTTCCTGCTCGTGTTATTTCTCGAAGAGGTGATCACAATTGGCCACCAAGATCTTCTGATCTAACACCTTTAGACTTTTCTTTGAGGCCATATTTCATGAAGAGGATATGGTGCTGAAATCTTAGTCAGCCATTTGGCTGATATCGTTTCCTAATTTTTAATGGCATACCTACCTCTTTACAATAAAATAAACATTCAATGATTTATCTTTAAATATACCTTTTTTTCTCAATATCAAAATGAAACCTATTATTGGAAAATCCTCTATGTAAATTTTTTTGTTTTCGTTTTTTCGTAAGTTATCAGAAAAATTTATTGTAGATTTTACTGATAATTATTCAATTTATAGAATATCTCCCGGTGAACCAATTATTTAGAAAATTGTTAATTTCATTGAAATTTCATCCGAAATAAACAACTTTGAATGGCTCATTTATGGAAATGGAAAATATAGAATCATTCAATCATGTATTTCTTATTTTTATTTGAAGGATTCTGTCCTCACTTGATGGAAATTCATTACTTATATGTAAATAAAATTAAGCAAAGTAAAATAGTCTAAATGGAAACTGAAGAAGGAATCAGAGTTGGCGAAATAATTGTAGTAAACATCAAAATATTCGTGGAAATTATTTTTTTTAATTTTATTTATTATTGATTTTTTCCATTTAGACTATTTTTTATATGCTTCCCGCGCTCTCCAAAAAAATGTTTCCAAAATAAGTGATGAAACAACTGTGTACAAAGAATCACTTCTTCAATTCTTTTGTATACTGAATTTGATAAAAAGCTCTACTTCTTTTTGAGAAAACCGGTGCGGCGGACCTAAAGATTGTTTTTATTTAATTTTTGGTTTCCACTTTTTCGAAAACGTGAACTGTGTGAATTTTCAAGGGGTAAGAAAATCCACCAGTAAAAGGAGATAAGAAGAATGTACAGCAAAGTCATCAACTAATATCTGCAGTTTGAGTGCTCATCTCGAAGTCAACAATGTATATAAATGAAATTCTTTCACACTAACTCGAGTGAATACGCAAATAAGTTACAATAGCACCTTTACGTGTGTCTCTGTTTCTAGTCCAAGAACGATACAAACTTAGACCGGACTCCGTCAATTTCAAATTTTTAGCGAAACTATCCTGTCACGCTACAGATCATTCCAACGAACTCTGATGAAACTTTGAATAATATAAAACTGTCACACATTCATTGCATCCATTGGGTGTGTAACAACCATAACGAAGAATTGCTCAAATATTGACGCAACGCATTCTTAATAGTATCACGGACAATTCACATATAATAATTATTTCTCAAATTGTTCATAAGAACACCATTTAACGGCTATACAATTAAAATAATGGCGTTTAAAATTAAATGAGCTTTCACTAGTCGTGTGGAACAATGGTGATTAATTAACCACCTACCGAATTTGAATGCCATCGACTGAAAATTCGGGTTTTGGGCGGAATCGAGAACATGCAGAACCAATTCTGTTGTTGGATGCAGAATTTCGCACATGTTCGTGAAAAATTATTCTTGGACACACGTGTTTGCGAATTATTCAAATTGCTATTGTTTTTTTCGAATTAGTCCTCTCGTCTTTACTCTTCGTGTATAGAAATTCGAAACTTATGAGAAGATAAGTATAATATGGCGTTTTACCAAATTACAGGAGATTATACAACTCATGTTCTGATGAGCGAAAATAATCCGTAAATTTCCCATAGTTACGGCGTATGGATAAGCGAATATACTACTTGACGACGTGGTATAATCGTTTTGGTGTTTCACCTCCTGCCATATTGGGATCATTTCCATGGTAACATTCTTGGACGTTCGCCAAAAAATAAAAGTCAAGCTGAGTGAAATGTCATTGAATTATCAAAATGCAGTGCTTTGGTTATAGTTATTGAAATTATTCGTTATACAATAATAACGAATACCACTCGAGCATAGACAATATATTTCGATTATACGAACCTCTTCACTCGACGTAGTTCGAGAAACACCACTAGAGCTGCGCTTTCGTGATTTTTCGCGAACTACGTCTCATGAATCGGTGTATAATCGAATATTGTCTATGCTCTTGTGATATATTACTAAATATTCACATATCACCATTATATGGCTTTGGTTTATGTTGTTAAATGGTAAATTTATTTTTCATAGTAAAGTTTCGTAATTGAAGACTGTGGACAAAAAAGTAAAAGCACCAAACGTTCTTAACGCCGATCAAAATCATGTATTTCATTAAAACTAATGCGGTAAAATCTGATAATAATATCCCGTGCATGGGAGCCGTTTTAATGAGGTACGTCAGAAAAATGGATTATGGACTGAAAATTCGGGTTTTGGACGGAATCGAGAACAACCATCAAAACCGCAATTCTGTTGTTGAATGCAGAATTTCGCACATATTCGTGAAAAATTATTCTTGGATACACGTGTTTGCGAATTATTCAAATTGCTATTGTTTTTTTCGAGATAGTCTTATCGTCTTTACTCTTTGTGTATAGAAATTCGAAACTCATGAGAAGATAATGATTATAGGGTGCCGAATTATGGATGAATATTCACTTTCGCCATGATGTAGTTGTTTTGGTTTATGTTGTTAAATGGTATAAAATTTTTTCATGGAAAAGTTTCGCAATTTAGACAGTGGAAAAAAAAGTAAAAGCACGAAACGTTCTTGACACCGACCAAAATTATGATAGCCATTTTGATGAGGTAGCAGGCCAATTGAAAAGTCCCCGCTCTATCATACTAAAACACATTTTTTTGGCAAAATTCGATTTTATTATCAACATAGTTGCCTTCGAGGGCGATACAGCGATTATAGCGATCCTCCAATTTTTCGATACCATTTTTGTAGTACGATTTGTCTTTCGCTTCAAAATAGGCCTCTGTTTCGGCGATTACTTCTGCATTGGCGCTAAATTTGTTTCCAGCGAGCATTCTTTTGAGGTCTGAGAACAGGAAATAGTCGCTGGGGGCCAGATCTGGCGAAAACGGTGGATCCAGAAGCAATTCGAAGCCCAATTCATGCAATTTTGCCATTGTTTTCATTGATTTGTGATACGGCGCATTGTCTTGATGGAACAGCATCTTTTTTTCTTACATTTCCATAGCAACGAACCAATTACAATTATAATTGCGATTTTTATCAAATTTCGTTTTATTTTATCACTTTAGGAATAATAAGAAGATTATGAGAATTGTAATAATTTGCAAATTAAAATCCTACATATCATCATGACCAATTGGAGAAAAAATCATTTGTTCAACTAGGCAGCAAGGTATATTGCCTTGGCTGAATTATCAGCCAACTGTTAGCCGCGACAGTTAATCTACTTTGCTGCTTCTTGGTACTGACGAGAAAAAAATGGTATAGCCCTAAAGGTGCCATCTGTGTGTGCACCAGGCTCGAGACTTATTGATTGACATAATATTATATCACTCAGAATCTACCCAAAAACGGAATACTTTCTCCTAGACTAAATGAGTGAGTTATTTGACAAATTTTTCAATTCCTCAAATCTATGGATATTTTTAATTTTTTAATATGTGATATTCAAATGAAATTCGAGTCCGCCAAAATGCAATTCTACGCAAAATGAAGAATCCACTTGGAAATATAAACAATCAAGTCCATGAAGGTACTAAATCGTTTGTTCTTATTATTGGTTCAACCAATCACTATAGCAATCTGCTTGAGATTTAAATTCAGTGTTCAGGCTTTAAAAATTACTAGCATATTTCAATGTAGAAAATGTTGAAATTCGCAGTATAGCACTAACGCAAATGAATTAAAATGCTAATTGCACACGTGCTTACTTTGAATCGACTCCATCGTAAATTCGCCTAGTTCAGTTAGTTTCTCATCACGTGATAATAGGAATTAATTATTCGAGTTTTTTCTGATTTAATAACATAGATATTTGTCAAATTAGCATATATCGTTTTTAAAACTATATGAGGATGTCAATATCATAAAAGTTTCAAATTGATGACCGATACCTTTAGGAATTAAATCATTCAAAGTAGGTATCTCAGGAGGAAGTCAAATAATTGCAGGAAATGAAAAAAGTGAAAACCAATATTAGTTGATGATATATTTCTCTCTCTGGTGAAGTATATGCCGAAGAGTTAGAGAGAAATTTTTTCATCTCAACTACAGGAATAATATCTGAAAACTTCAAGATCAACGTTAGAATAGGCCGTTGGGAAATATTTTTGCAATTTAACCATTGAGAGGGCATTTCTATCGTCAGAGCAGCGAAGGTGTGAAAATTCCTGAAAAGCACTAGACAAGACTGACGGCTGGAGAGATCAGGAGGTCGACGAGGACCGGATACGACCTGGTTAAATCTCAAATGATATTTTAGATAGCCAGGATATGAATCTTTTAACTTATAGAATAAGATAGAGAAAGAAATCAACCTAATATATCAATATTGTTATACAAACTGCTGTTAAGATGCCTTCAAATTCAAGTTTTCAATCTAAAATAATTCCTTGAGTTGTAGTTTCAGAGAATGAAAGAAATACAAAGCAAAACAACTGAAAACTAAAAAATTACAAAATTTTTAAGCAAAAGAGTGTTTCTAGTTGATACTGTTTTCCTTGAACTTGTACTGTCAAGTTGGATTAGTTTTGGATCACATGGAGGAAAGTACTACACGCTGAAGTAGCCGATATTTCTTGTTAAGTATTGTATAAAGCATATCTTATCGTTCCGCATTGTTTCGATCTTTGTGGGTCCTTCTCTTTCTATAACATACATCAAGAGCGATTTTCAATGACCGTTTTGAAAGAAAGAATTAATGATACGGTCCGTAGAACAATTGCAAAACAAATTCTGGCAATTGGAATTGTACCGTGCAGCTGATTTAGGAAAAAGTTAATATGTATTATTTTTAGGTAATCGTGATAGAGTAGGTATATTGTGGAAGAGTAACGAAATATTATTAACTCCACTCCTGCAATGTTCAGAAAATGATCCAATAGTTTACACTTCTATATCAATTAGAATACTAATTTATCGGAATTTTAATGGTGAACATTTGAATATGAAATCGATACGAGGAGCATTTTAAAAGTGTGTTGATACTTCCGTAAACAACAAACGTAGTTTCTTTCAATATGAGAAGTATCAGGTGAAATCAATAATTGAGATATTGATGAACAGAATAAATCCAAAGATAAATAACTGCATTTATTCTAAAAATCAAAATAGAATGTTTGCTATTAAACCATGCTGAATAGTGAATAAAAAAAAAAATACCGAATACTCTGCCTTAGCAAAGAGAACAGTGGTGTCAACTTAGTAAAACCAAGAATTCGACAATATCTCCAAGTGATCTTTTTTTGAATGATCAATTTCCTCAGGCTCTTCAAAATACATCAAAGAATTTTAAGTAGATAACATACTTGAAACAACTGATGCAAAGGAAGGATATTTCTAAAGAATTATTGCCAAACTTTAGTTAACGGAAAAGGTATCCCAATAGTTGAATTCAGTTTGTTCTGATTCAATCGATCATTTCTTATAACGCCCTTGATGAGGTTCTTCCAATTGTTCAATGGTGCGAAATTGTTTTAATTGAAGAATGATTGTACCTTATAAAAATAAATAATGCATAGAAAATCACAACCATGAAAAGCACGTTTATAAAAAGGTTATCACTTAGATAAACGAATAATCATCAATATCTCTTTCACAGTTGCGTAATCTGCACAACATTGACTTACTTGCCAAATGCACCAGAAACATCGATTTTCGATGATTTGTGGTCTAAGGTTCATCTGATCATCGCTGATACTTCTCATTGAGCAGGAACCTCGAATTAACTCACAGAAGAAGGTACCTCCAGCCTCCAGTATCGATGGCTGTGGTCTATCGATAATTTAAGAAAAAAACGTTCCTTGTTCATTTTTCTAGTTTCTTAGTGGAACTTTATTTGAAAAATAAATATAATAAAAACATATTAGTTTCCTACTGAAAAATACCTCACCTCAAAAATTTTTCCAGATATCTCTTTTCTTTTCCGTGACTTCAACGAACAGACAAACATGAATAAACCTGTTTAATATTAATTAGTATGATTTTTCCAATTCTGAGAAGTGGTATCTTCTTCATGGAGATAAAACACAAATAATATATTGCATGCATTCCTAAAATTCTTCAGTAATATTTCAAGATCAAACATAATTTCTTGGATTAACTATGAAGGTTGTTGATTTGTCATCCATTGATATTCAAATTTACTCGTAGTTCATTCTCGAGTGAGATTGTGAATTATTGTGAAATATTCGACAATGTGGAGAATAACTAGGAAATGATGAAAATTATAACAAAATATTTAGAACAACAAAGTTTCAAGTTCAATGATGTTACTCAATATGAAATTAGTCTAATTCTCATATCCTTTGAATTGCCACAAGAAAAAACATTCAAAATAACATAAATACCGACATAATATTGAATGCATGTATCTATGTTACATATTTCCATAAATTCCAATTGATTACAACAAAATTTTGTACATTTTTTCGTGAAAAATTTACTGTCTACCTTGAAATATCGGTGGACTCTGAGACTTCTTTGTAGAGAAGTAAACATATTTCAGATGGATTCTTAAATGACAAGTTCTGCTCTATCGGTGTTTCGGAGAAAGCCAAATCCGTCAAAGGGCTTGAGAGTTTCAAATTTTATTTGCCCCTAAATGATAAAAAAATCAATTCGTTGAATTGAATTCTATTATTATATTAACGACATGAAGTCTTATGTACAATTTCCTGATTATCGTTCCGCTCAGAAATTATTCGACGCCTCTTCTAAAACTCCTGAAATCACGTCTTTGTTTTTCTCATTTTTTTAAATATTTTTTTGGAATTCATGTGGTTATATTAACGCTATCCGCACTTACTCTGTAATCCCGGAAATATTTAGGGTTTAGTATTCAGTATTTATTTTCCAATGTTCTTCTCGAACTTTCTATCATTCTGAAAATATAATAATATGTAGTCCCCAAAAGTACAATTAATGCATGAATGAACAAGTGCCCTAAAGCTTCTGACTTCACGTCGGTGTTTTCCTTTTTTTTAGTATTCTTCTTGATTTTTGATGATATCAGCAAGACATTCTGCAAGAGGCTTGAAATTGATATTATTTCTATACACGCAAAATTTCAACTTTGATATTCTTCTTGGAATTTCTATGATTCTAGCGATACTGTAATGATGGAGCTCAACATCGTTATTCCAAATCAAAACGTAAAATATCAACCTAATGAAATACGAAATAACTGTAATATTGGGTATTTCTTTTTCAGTATTTCTCTTGAACATTTTATTATCATAAATCACACATTTCAGGAAGTGAATTGTAATCATTTTACTCAATAGTATATTCTGAACCAAGTTGCAGAATGAGCTCCTATTCCAACACGAATGCGAAATTTGAATACGAGCTACGAAGGAGCGATATGATTGTTGGAATTGCCTTCTGCAACGAGTATTAGACGATATTTTCTCTATTTCAGTCAAGTTTTCTGAAATATTGTCGAAATCAAATGAAAAATTCAGATTATTGTATATTCTAGTGACTTTTGTATTGACAGTTGGTGTGACTGTTACGAAAATTGATATCAGATTACGGAATTTGAATAGTACGTTTCGAATTCTGAAATAATTTATAATTGCGCATTAAATTCGTGAATTATGTCTGACGAAATCGATTTAACACCACCAGAATTAAAAGAATTAAAAATAATGTTGCAAATCATTTCACTTTATCCAAATTATATTATTTTGACAATTTACGTATGTTGAAATTTGATAGGATCGAAAGTAAGTGTAGACAACCACAAAACGAAAAGTTTAACTGAAAACAATGCTGTAATGGGTTCATCACAGCACTGTTTTTAGAACTGTAATGAACTCATTACGATACTGAAATAGAGGAAATGAAATTCATATTTAAAAGTACCTACCTAATGATGAATCTTTGTTAATGTTGTCTTCTCGACACTTTCCCAGTACGTACTTTCCCAGGATCTTCGTAAAATAATCATTATTAGTATTCATCAGCAAAAATGGACATCATCTCCTAGGAAACTCCTGAAAACTCCCTGTTACGGAAAATCCAGGTGACTGGAACAGCTAAACAGCGAACTGCATCCTCAATGCATGCCGCTAAGGACCGATTCACTTGCACCCATCGAAGAAGCCACACTACCAGCAGCGCCTGGTAAAGCACGTGGGGACCTTCGCCGTCTGCTTAATGTGATCGCGTTCTTCCGCACGTTGGCCTCGCTCTTCGAGGCTGCATTTCGATATATAACTAAAGAGCGATCACTGCCCCCTTATCCATTTCAACCCATTCAGTGTCTGTGACAGTTCCATTCGTGGATTCACCCCTGGTGACAGCAACCCAAAAATCGAGATTTTTCATCTTGCCGAAAACCACCCCTAAATCAACATGAAAGTAGTAAGTGTTCAATACCTGGTGCTGCATTGGTGGTCAAATAGTGAAAAGTGTGAATCCCATCTGCGTGTTGCATAAAAAGTGTTATGTGATGTCGAGTGATTTTTAAGAGAAAATTTTAAATGGTTATCGAATCTTCAGTTTCAGTTTTTTTAACAGTAAATATAAAGTGGAATCTACAAGATTAAGCAGATGTTACATTTTCTACTTTTTCACCCTCTGCAAAATCGATTAGTGTATTTAATATTTTTACTAATTTTTTTCATACGCGTTATTTCCCCAATTTCATTTAGGATTGAAAAAAAAATTCGAAGAGAAATTTTTAAATGAATTCTTTTGATCTCATTGAATCTCATTGGTCTTCAAACTTTGTCCAATATTCATCTAAACAATGCACTTACCAGAATCAAATCTATTTGAGTTAGTTAATTCTTGATTTGTTTATACGATTAAATTATTCAGTTTTACAAATCTTTTTTCAAAATCAAGTGAAATTCACACTATAAAGTAAATAATGAATCATTTTTCACTATTGTATCTGTCGTAGAAAAAACAACTTTTGATGATATTTCATCCTCAATTAGATCAGAACATTGATAATCTCAAATTTTTACTATTCATCTTGTCAATAGACTTCTCTCAAATAATTCAATTCGATGTGAAGAGCATAACTAGATCCTTAATTTGCTTGCATGCACCTAGATATTAATTTATCTCTTCTATAGAAGTTTTCAAATCAAAAGCGCATACAAAGTTAAATACACACTATCAAGAAGATGATGAATAATTTTCTAAAATTCCACCTATCGTGGAATGAATTTTTATTGCTCACCCAATCAAGCCTTAATCAGATCAAACAATTTGATTTTCAGTTTTTTTACTTTCCATATTGATGATCGTTCTGAGATAAATCAACTTGAATTCAAATACTAGGTTTTGGTTCAATTTCTCCATTCCTAAATCTTATCATGTGTTTCCAAATGACAAGCAAATAAAAAGTGAAACCTAAGCTATACCCAGCAAATTATTTTCTACTATTCCACCTGTCGTAAAATGAATTCTTTTACTTTATCCATTTCATCCTCAATTAGATCAAAAAATTGATCTTGAATATTTTTCGCTATTCATCTTGACAATGCACCTCTTTGAAATAAATCAATTTGAGCTGTATAACATAACTAGGTTAGTTGATTTTCTCCGTTTGTTTGTATGTTCATTTTCCACTTGAGCATTCCACTATAACTGGATTTCTACTATTTATTAGTAGCGTTACGAGTTGATTCTGAAATTGATAGTTCATCTTTTTGATTAGATTAATTATCAGATTAGTGTGTAATGTTTCAATTTTGTTTCGAATAATTCATATTTTGAAAGTACAGGAAGTTGTTTAATGAACAATTACATAAAGAAATTCATTTGTTCAGGGTATCTAATATTAAATTAATGAAAATGATCTTTTCGCTGCCAATGGTTTTCACGTCAAATTTTGCAGTTTACAAATGGTTTCACTAAATTAATTCGTAATGAAGGGAATTAGAAATTTCAAAATTTTTTATTCAAGACTCTCTTATTTAATTTTTTCATGCAATTTTTGTTTTTGTCACTAATTAAGATGACCCATATTTCGATAGTTTTCTTTAAACAATCCATAACTATTTAAATACGACAGATGGCTATTTAGTCATCTTTTTGTATCTCCACTTGATATAATCATCCAAATTAACAGCCAAATAATCATAATTTTCGAACATTATAACAACTTTTGAGAAATGATGTGCAGTTTTCTGGGTATATTACGAAACTATTATGTTCATCGTTTAGCAGGTCAAGTTTATTGGACCACTCTCATTCTCATTGACAACAAATACAAATAACTAAAGAAGAAGCATTGAATGTTGAAAATATGAATTTCAATGTATTCAAATATTTTATTTACATAATCATCGGAATTTCTCGAGAATGAGTGGGATGCCATGTGCGTGATTCCTGTAGCAATTCAAATTTGTTAAATGAAGTTTAATTGATTCTGCCTTTGATGATGGTATGATTGTAATATCCTCAATCTATCCATGCATACTTAACCTTGCCTTAACGCATATTTATTCTTTTAAATTATAGGAAAAAGTGAACAATCTCATTCTTCAATTCAACGATGCTATCCTTCAATATAAGTAATACTTGAGATAATTGTCGTCAGTCAACCATAAGTTAGTTTTTACTTCAAAATATTCTCTCTTCACACTGTTAAATTCATTTATACAATATTTTATTTCTATTTGGTCTATTATTTATATATTTTTGTTTTGAGAATGAAGAATACTAATCTACCCTTATAGTTTGGAACAATATCTGGTTTTTCAATATAATATTAATTTTTCAATATGTGATTGTCACTTTCCAACTTTTTTTCCAGTAGTTTATAGAGAATCTTTTTTTATGTTCATAATAGTAAGCGATTTTCTTAGCAATTCGTGATAACCTGCCATTATCTTTGCTGATATGAAGAGCATGTCGATGCATGATTTACGAATTTAATTGTATAGAACGTTACTCTGTTTCACTTTCACTGTAATCATCAATACCTAAATTACTGCATTATTGATTATCCTCTTATTTGCTCGTACCATTTTCTTACCAGCGGAATTGAAAGTGAAACAAATTCATCCGTATTCGATCTCACAAATTAGTCGAAATGTAAGTAAATACTTAAGTATATCCAGTTAAACGATTATATTATTAAATATATCTTTAGAATCCCCTGCTAATTTTGCTTCAAAATGACCTTTTATTGTTTGAAAAAAACCGAAAAATCGAGATGAAATCTGCATAAATGAATGTTTATTAGTTTTTGTTACGTGCAGAGAAGCACGTTGACTGATGAATAATAAATATCGAAGGATGAATATTGAGAATAAATCTGAATATGAACTTTTTTCCTTTTTTTTCTATTCAACTAGTTCAAACAAAGAAACTACCGACCTTTGAAAGTGGACAAGGTTATTTACATTTTGAGATCGGTGATCAAGACATCTTCAATCATCTCCATTTGTGAAATTCAGTCTGGTTTCCACATTCCCCGGTAACTGGTTGAATATTCCATATCTGAACGCAAAGTGGCAGATGTTGGACGGTGATAACCTTTTTTATATTGAAAGTGACATCAAGCAATCGAACAGTTTCAAATACAACCAAACACACTCATACTTTTGAAATGTTCTTATAGAGCCGAGAAGTACAAGAAATGAATAAGTTGGCACACACTCCTTTCAAAAGATTACTATAAAAAAAAAACAATATTTAAAAAAAACATTATTTGTACGTCAATTTCACACAAACTTAAATCCAGAAATAAGAGTCTAACATTAAAATAATCAGGAGAACTTATTTTACTCATTTCTCATAATTTGTGGAAATTAATAAATTATTCAAATATTCCTTTTATATGTTCTAGCTTAGAAGCTAATAATGAAAAGGGGTATATTTTCAGATGCAAATATACCTAGGGCCTTTATAATTAGGAAAACAAAGAATTTTAATTGATATTACAACAAATATCGCTAATGATGGCGCAACCTGAATGGTAATTTGTAGAAATCTATGCGAAAATTAATTACTATTCAAGTAGGCTAAATGTGCTCAAATGCTTTCGACATTCGAAGGTGTGAAGTTTTGGAAAAATCGACACCCGCGTATCTGATATTCATTAATAGGATTGCAGAGATAAAACTAGTAGATTGGCTGGGTAATTTGTGCCTTACTTATACTGACCCAAGGCAAGTGGATATTTCCTATCACAGTTGACACAAATTCATAGATGATTTCAATTGCTTCGTAAAGACAAGAACATGAACAAGAAACTCACTTCCTTCTATTATTTGAGGTGAAAGTAGCCGTTTTGAAGAAGAAAAATCCCTACAATTTATACAAATTTACTTCATTTATCGTCAGTTAATTTCATTTTGATCTCATTCTCATTTATTTTTTATTTTATTTTCAAATCTGTTTCTTAAATCAATGAATGAAATTTATATGAGTATTCAGATTCGTTACCACTTTAACATTTGTGTTATACCCTTTTTTCATTGGGTTTTTCATCATAAATTCGATAAAAATAATAGAAATGAATTTAAAATCAGTATAATGTTTTTATGAAATTCATATGGGTTAAAAATTTTGAATCAAAAACTATCATCCGAAATTTTGAAGTTAGCCAAGTATACAGAACAAAATTAACATCAGAAAAATCCAGAATTTCGTATTAAAATAAAAATCTATTAATTAAAAATCATGACAAGTTTGGATCGAGAAGTAACACCGAAAATTAAAAATTATTCTTGTTTCTCTACCCATTGGCATTGTGCATATATTTTTTTCAATTCATAGAGTAAAAATTCTGATTCAGGTATAACAAAGAAAATTTTATATCGTTTAATTGTTAGTTTGCCTTCGATACCAAAAATCTGTTAATGTGTACATTATTCAGATGAAGGTA
This sequence comes from Harmonia axyridis, assembly GCF_914767665.1. NCBI lineage: Eukaryota > Metazoa > Arthropoda > Insecta > Coleoptera > Coccinellidae > Harmonia > Harmonia axyridis. The sequence goes on from NC_059503.1 coordinate 17,975,607, forward strand.
GATTTCAAGTTGAAAGAATTTTTGTATTGATCTTGAGAACTCACCTTTAAATCCATTTCACTGATGTAATTTCCCATTAATCGAAAAATTCAATTTCATCAGCTTTATTTTTAAACTCGTGATCTAAATAAAGAATATTTTGTGCTGTTGAAAGTATAATAGAAAGGGTCGTATCCGAGTATCTGATTATAGTTTAGAGTGATTCAATCCAATTTTATCTGATCGGTAATATGTTTATTAGGTAATTTTGGAACAATCGTTCCACTGAACTGTTACGAGTACTATCGGATAACTAATACACATTTCTGCTTTTTGTTGGCGTTCCTATTTGAATAGAACTTCGATGTTTTATTCGCTGGTTCAAGCACTAAGTCTTTTTTATATTCTTGTGCACCAAACCGACATAATAGTGGGTTATGCAATTTAAATTGTTAATTGTCACATAAAATTTAAAATTATAAAGTTATTCGAACAACTGGAGGACTTTCCTTCTTCATGCACTCTAATTATTTACAGTTTGGTCAAAAGATATTAAAATCAGTTGGTTAATGATGTGGAAACAAATTTCACTGATGAAACTGGATGGTTAAGATTTCTTCCAGATAACGAGAAAGAATAAAGAATCAAATTCAAAATTTTTTACTTATACTTATTTTTTATTTTTAAGCGAAAGTGTCTATTTTTTTTTACTTGGAAGAAATACTTACTTGTCATTTTCAATGAAATTTTTTCATCTAATTTTGTACTTGAATGAGGGCTCATCACTGTTATCCGCTCATGAAGCATGTTAACATGGTGCCAGCACTATAATTACTCTTATAACCAATAATCATAATGATCCCGATTATTTGTATGAAATTCCCATTTTCCATTTTTCCAATGAAGTTCTAGGATTATTATCAATGTTCATACAAAAATTTTTCTCTGAGAAGCTAAACAATCGTAAATTCAATATCCACATTCTTCCAAATATTTCGATTCAATTTATAATAATGAGAGTAGAGACGAATGAAAAATTCACTTTTTCAATAACATGATTGTGCTCCAGGGCATTATAAACCTTGTTCGTGTTGCAGATGATACGGTTAGCTCTAAATGAAAGAAATTCGATTTCATTTGTCCAAATAATGAACTTTCGTTGGCCATCTGTCGAATTTTCACTTCTATACCGTTCCATTTTTTGACAGCGTCTGATTGCCAGTCAGATATTTACATTAATTGGCAGCATTTTTGTTCACGAATATACTGATGAAAAATGGAATGCTTCCTACCTTTATTAGTGTTACTTTTCATAAATCCACATCTTTTCAACGATGTTGCTGAACCATCAAATTCATCTATTCAATTGAAGTTTAGAATATGCTTGAAAAAAGTGTATATTACTGCCTTTCAATTGAATTGATTATATTGAAGATGTGTCCATTATTTTTGGGTCAAGTTGATTCCAAAGTTCGCTAATATAGTTATAATGACATCTTGCTTACTGTTTTCGTCAATGAGTATGGAAATGACTCAAAGAAAAATCACTCGATTTGCATATATCTGCTTCATATTATAAATACTCACATTAATTTGATTTTGTAATAGGTGTTTCTATTATTAGTAGTATGTTGGTGACTTTGACCTTTGTTTATGTAGTGTTTGCCGTTCTTGGATTCATTCAGATAGTTTTCTTACATTGAACAGAAAGTTATCCAAATTCATATTAAATAATCGAAAGAAAAAAGAAATATTATGTGAATGTATTTATTTTTGTAGGTTGACATTTTATGTAAGATGTATTGATTTCCACGGCGTTAACAAGAATGGAATTACAATGGTTTTAATTTCAGAAATTCATTGAGGAATATTTCATGGGAAAAGTTATTTAAACTCTGTGTTTGTATAAACAATTGGCACTAAGTGTCGTCGCTTTCAAATTCATTGAAATAAAATTGCTGAGCAAATTTATCTGCACATAAACGTACAATGGTTAAACTGTTTAAAACTTCCTATGTGAGAATGTAGTAACAAAATAATAAAATAGTTACATTCTTTCGAAATTGATATTTGAAACAATATTCCTCCAGTCTGTTTATTCTGTTTGCAATTTGACTAATTTTCTCTCATAATAAACATGAAGACAAAACATTTCAATTCCACTGAAAACATTGATCATCTCTTCTGTTCGAATATGACCATTTCCAAAATAAATATATGTATGATTTCATTCAAGTCAAGTTTGCAAACAATGTATCCTTATCACTTTTGTAATCTGAAACTGATCGCTCAAAAATTTTTTCACTTCGTTTGGCTGTCAGTTGGGGTAATTTATGAAGACTGTAGAACAAACCCACTTCAGAAGAAACAGAGCATGACTTGCATACTAGTCAAACCTTTAGCTTTGGGCATAGTTGATTGCTCGTTGTAATTTGTATTGAACACAATGATCGACTCTGTTCTGTTACGATTTAATTCGATATACGTGCGTTTGAACACTTCCATTCTTCGTTTCCTGAATTGTGTTAATCAACACCAATTAAGTATTTTTGCTGAAAATAACTGCGTTGGGCCAAGAAGCAAAATTTAATAGAAAATAATTGGCTATTGACCATAAGAGAGGAGGCGTTAAATACTATTACAGTTTTTTTTTGTCACAGTTCTCGATCTTGTCAAATTGACGATAATGATATCGAACATTTATCTGACATAAATTCTTGAATTTCTTGAGCAAAAATGTCACAAATTTGATTAAAAAAGATGGAGATGTGGGTATGAAATGAATGTTTTAGTAGATAGAAGGCTTGAAATAAAATTCATGGTGATTACTGACAGGTATGGACTACATATATTCAAAGATCATTACAAATATCTCAAATGACCTTAAAAGGTCTTGAGATCTGAATCATTGAGGAATTTTCACTGATATAATCTTCTTTACGTGCTCAGTATCAATGGAATAATTAGTGTTATTAAAACAATTTTTCTTCATTTATTACCATTGTTCGCTCGCATTTCAATCTTTTGAACATCGATTTCTTTCGTAAGAACCTTGAAAAATTATGACATATTATTCAAATTGGAATTAATTGGATTGTTTACTATTTCCTCAGTTATAGAATACTCAGTTCACACACATTTATAATTGACGTTAGACTCTTCACTTAAAAGGATTCGAGACAAGGACGCGCACAGTTTAGTTGCAATTAACCTCTTATTGTCTGAGTAGTGAATGGTAGCATGTCCAAAACCGAAAGGATAACTTCTTCCTGACAACGTGTTCCGGTATATATTCATTGAAGACATTTTTCTCCCATTCCTCTTCAGATCTCTACATCGAGAGAAGTTTCAGTCCTGTTCATTACATTTCATTAAAATTAAGTTCCTACATTTGTTTCGAAAAAGTACTCTGATGCCTAATTTAACATTGAGATATCAATTTTATGTCTTTCCGAGAAGAAATTGAAAGACCTGAGCAGTTGTTTGTTTATGAATACTGATGCGTTCACTCACTCTTGAAAAAGTTTAAGATTAAACCGGTGACTTTTGAAGGAAGCTGCATTCTTGGATTTAAAGGAGCTTACCGTTATTTGACTTGTTTTCCGCCTGGCTTACTATGTCGCTCACATCAAATTCTGTCGTTTCCATGGAAATATGGTCATTTTATTAAATAGCGCCACCTGAAGATAAACAGGGGAGATACGGAAAATGGGAGATACATAACATTTTACGATATTCGTGTACACTTCTCAAACCACATGAATATCCATGATATGAGAATAATATGTTTTTCTATTTTATAATAATTTACTGATTAAATTGAAAACCAACTGGTCACGTATATTTCAAGTACAAATTATGTAGTAAAATATTGAATGTTTCTATTTATTTGGATATTCGAATCGGTATTCACGCTAAATTCAATTTCAACATCTTTTTCCTTATTCTATGCGCCCAAGGTTGCTTTGTAGTCATAACACTTCATAACATTTAATCAGTTTATTGTTCGTCTCCTTATTAAAAATCCACCACACCTACCGGATAGACATAATATGATTTTTTGTTGTGAGGGAAAGCTTTGCTTTTGTTGGAAATATCACAAGAATGCGGAGTGTCAATATTTGCCGACACCCACAAATTGAGTAGAAGGGAATAAAAGATTATTTATTTGATAAATCACAAAAAATGCCACGGAATCTCGACTGAAACTTGTACATGTTTTCAATAGGTATTTTTCTCGAAGAACAATTTTCATGATACATAAATCATAATCTGCTTAGTTGTTTTGATCTTATGTAAACTCTGAGGTTTATCATGTTTATTTCCTAGCTGCGATACTCTAGTTTGAATTGCGATAGTTTCTATTTCGAATATGAAAAAAAGATTATTAATATATTTTGAATTGATAAAAAACTTATCATAAACACTGGAATACTGGATGAATATCTTGTTGCAAATTTTGATTTGAATTATCAACGATTAATATTTTGTGGTTGAGCCTCTATGAAGCGAAACTATACAAAGTTTTTATCGTAAAACAATAAAATTGAAGATGAGGGAGAAATATCTACACAATGTGCTTGGGACTCATATACTGACTGCCATTGAAGGAATTATTGGTCATGTTGTAATATTACGATTACAAAATAGCGCCACACTGTTGTTTTATGTGGTACCTGCACAGTAATATTGGCAAATCATTGATTATATGCAATTCTAGTCGATATAAGGTAAAGACGATAGTGAGTCATACTTTCCCTGAATTTGATGACGTGATGAAACCAACACAATAATAACTCAGAAAAAATATTGAAATATTTTCAGAGAGTTCATGTTTTGATGAATTATTCGATTGACAAAAAAAAAATATCAGTTATATGCATTTCTGTTCTTGATTCGTTTGAATAGCCTAAAAAAATCAAGGTTTATTTATGGCACTGTGAAAGACCTTTTCATATTATCAAGATCATTATCCCCATAATAAATCATTGTAATTTCTTTGTATATAAATCACAAGTCAAAAGTTTTCGAGTGATATTATATCTATGCCTTCTTCTGTTTGTTTCTAGGACACCTATATTAATTTATCATCGTAATCCAACATATTAAAGTTCTACATGCTCATTCATTTCGGCAATCAATTCTGCAGAGATTCATCTTCTGAATTGAATGTGTTTTCGTGATTGTTATGATATATTGTTTTTTGAGAGGAACACATTTTATTATTTATTTATTCTCTAACATTTCCAACAAGAACTAAGTCAGTATCTTCAGTAGTTTATTAATTAATCACTTTTATCTATCAAGTTTTCCTTCGCTAATCTTTCATAGAAATAATTCCAGAGTTCCAGATCCAAGTATGTTATTTTATGTTATTTTTGCCTGCTTGAGGAGTTTCTTTGAAAGTGGGTTGCAAATTCTTCAATAACTTTTGCGTGAATTGTAAATCAATAAAATTCTGATTATTTCATTGAAAAGAATGTTTGAGTTTGACGTTCAGTCGTTGACATTGAAGACCCAATAGAAAGAAGCGTTATCTTCTCGCTTGTTACTATGTTTCACAGTTTTTGCTGTTAAGAATAATAATGTGGCATTGACACGAAATGGCTAGTTCCATCAACTTTGATTCGAAATAATTCATTATAATGTATAATGATTAATTTCTATGCCTTGACTTCCAGCGACAAAAAGATGATGGCTAGTTATTATGTTGTTGTCAAGTTTACTTAGTAACCCGAGAAGATATCTACCTACCTGATACTTTGCTCAATAAGTCCCCTAACGAGTAACAACTCATTTCTTCTTAAAAAAAAACCATAACAGTGATTTATATACTCTTCTAATTTTTCAATACCTTTTCTGTAGAAAGATTCGTCTTTGTCTTCGAAACAAGAAATCATTTTTTCACTAGAACCAGAGTCAGAATACCACCTTTCAACCATTTCACTTTCGAATAAAATGCCATCTAGTCATTGCTTTGCTTGCACAGTATTTTTTCAATCAAAAACAGTGTTTTATGTAAATGGTGATTTACTAGATGAATCATCAAAATTAAAATTTTCTCAGTCCGAGCCTGTGCTAAAGATTGGATAAACTCTTAATTATCATATAAAAAAAAGGTCTACAAGGAACACCCAATTGAAAACAAAGCGTTTGCGGGACCATGTTTATAGGACTTTTTTTCTCAAAATTATCCAGGGTATCTCTTATTTTCCTTTGTATCTCCAATTAAGGAATACTCTTTATGTATATAATAACCATTTTTCTATAAGGAAATAGTAAATTTGATGTATTGGATATCACAAAATTCGTTATCTAGGGAGAGGATCTAAAAATCCATTTGAGCTAGTCAAAAATGGATGACGCATTTTCAAACTTTTTAGAGATTTTAGAGAGAATTAATTTGGTGAAAACCGCAAACCTCATAAATCCAACTGTGCAAACCACATAAATTCAACTATGAGAGAAAATTGGAAAAAGGCGTGAAATGAAAAGTTCTCATAACTTCTTTATTACTGGTGCTATGAACATGAAACAAAAATATTTTCCTGGCAATTTTTTTAATAGAACCAATGGTGTGATCATTTGTTCTTAATTCGAATCAGTTTTGAATTTATAGTACAAACTTTTGTTTTTTAAATGCAAACCATAAATATTTCTATAAGAAATAAAATCGCTTTTTGCCCCTTTCAATAATAAATAACATGATATATAAATTTATTATCAAACAATGAAAACCATCAGCCTATCTATAATATTCTGTGAACCTCAGATAATTAAAAAATTTGGTGGTCACCAAGGTTTCCGGATTTAACACCGTTAGATTTTTCCTTTGGTCGCATTTAAAGGACAACTTTAATAATCTGAAAATAATGAAATGTCGAAAAAATCTAACAGTGTTAAGTCCGGAAATCACAGGTACACCCGATACATAAGCAACCAACGCCTTGGAAAATCTTTTTGATGGATAATACTTCTGATGGCTTTTCTTTCTGCATTCTCGACATACACAGGTGGGCGTTCTAAACGCACATTCTCTAAGCATAAATTCAATCCGCCCGACTCATTATCCAAGAAATCCGTATCTGGGTTATTGTTGCCAATGTCGCGAGATCTATCGAAAGGGTTCACTTGCCGTTGCATCACAGACTCCGTCAGTATGCGACTAAGACATTGAAATTATTGGCCGTAGTTGTGTTCCGCAAACAGAACGTTCGAAAGTAGATCACAGCGTTAAGGTTATCGCATGAGGCTGCTTATCAATAGTGGGTTTAATCGAATTTTTTATATCCTTGTCATGATCTCCTTTCGATATTTCCGCAGGTATATCTTAATTTGATTACCAGCTGGACCTGCGATAGTTTTTATGCCTCCCAACGTGTTATTTGCAGAATTACTTCATAACGCTTGTAAATAAATGACGGGCAAAAAATGGATTGGTGTATACTTAACAGCCAACTGGTATTTTTTTTTTCTTGGTTTGGAGGTGTTAAAGGAACTAATCACATACTATATTTGTTTCCACTTTTTCCAATCAATGGAATTATCGAATTTGCTCTGGTATTTCGATGGCTTAATTTTGAATCTACTAATTAAGTGATAAAATTAGATCATAATGATATAATTTACACTTCGCAAGATAAGATAGCATCTTGTTTTGAGGTTAACTTCCAAATATTCTACATCTGTATGATTTTTCGATACTTAATAGAATTACATAGCTTTTCTCACAATGAGTTATTAACATATCCGCATCCTTAGGTCTTTTACCGATGCTGAGTCATAATTTCCTTCACAAAGCACTGCCACTGAATGTAGATGTTGATATTTAAGCAGAGGATATTCCAGAATATATTGGCCGATTATTAGGATTAGGAAATTCCAGGCTTTATTGCTTTTTTAGTAAATTTTTTCTGTTGAGAAATCTTCTGAAATATGTTGAGTTTCCTAAATATATCATTGAGCATCAAATTATTATTGAGATGAACAAATTTTTTCTCACAAGTTAGTTCGTCGCTAGTTATATGGAAATCAACTTTGAAGACCATAAAGAACATCTTGTTTTTGAACACTTTCATTTTCAGAGGTGTTTTCCTGTATGTATTGCTCTACCATTTCATTACGATCTCTGTAATTTTCGAAATTTGAGGTGGTATAGGTCTTAAATGATCCAAGTTAAAATATGTCCTACCGTCTGACTCTGAACAATATAGGTAACTGGAAACTTTCAGGGTAGGTTTGAATCACGAATGCCGAGGTTCAATTTGCTGATGGGCAAAATCCGAGTGAGGGTTCCGTAGATATTGTGTTCCTGATAATTATCGAAAAAAACCTAATATTTCAGTAACAACAGATCCAACCGAGTTGAGTTTTTGCGTACGTATTCAAAATAAAATACAATTCATAGGTCTCTGTGATACGCCTTAGAAGCTCAGAGCTTTGGCAATTAAGGATAAACATAAGAAATTTCCTCAAAATCTAATATATTTTATTGAAATATATTTTCCTTTTTTTCAAGGTAATTTTGTTCTTCGTCATCTGCCTGTCAGCCATTGTCAGGGGTCAATTTTCAAACTTCGGCCAGTTCGGAGGATTTGCATTGGATTCTGCACTCACATCCGTTAGAGATCCAAGACAGAACCCTGGACCAGTAGTCTTTCCACCTTCACCACCAGACAACGGTGAAACCAGTGGAGTAGTAGTAGGAGCATCAGGATTCGGATTTGTACCCCCAAGTGCGCAGAGTAAGTTGTGGCGAAAACTCATTTAACTTGCATTTCACAGATCAAGTAATATGGAATCGATCATTCAGCTTATTCCATTAATGAATTCATTTAGATTAGTCTCTCATGCAATTTAGTTCATAATTTATTGAATGCCTCAGTTTTGTAGCAGATATAAGTGGTACCTGACTAATTCTTTGATGATTAGCATCAAGTAACTAAAAGTTTGTAAGGTTTTTGATGATGAAATGTGAAATTTTCGAAAGACAAAAACCTAAGTGTGTGAAAAATCAAACCCTTTGGTAGCAAAAGATTGTTTGATCACTCTTGCTAACAAAGAATGAGTTCGATTAAGAATTTTGCGTAGTGAATTGTTAAACAAAATAGGTGCTTTCAGAAAATGTTTAATTATTTATCCATACTAATGTTTAGAATTTTAAAATCCAAAGTAGTCGTAAGAGGATTGTGAAACTCACTGAACTCCAACAAAGTGTGGTTACAAGCTTACTCATCCATAAAAAAATATAATCTTACAAACTACTTCCTTAAAATCAAGTATGGAAGATTCACTAATCAGTTTCACGAAAGAAAGCTGCATCTCAACAAGATAATAATGTTATAATGCCAATTACAGTTTGATACGACTACATTAGCTGCTTCTCTAAACTTCCTGAGTCGTTGAACATATTATCGATAACTCAAGAATTTCAACTTTTTGATGTTACATAAAATAACAAAATAGAAACATTTTTGAACTTTTCATATAGAAATTCGCTGTAAGTATTGAGTAAATTGAAGAACGAAAGGATAAAAATGCAGATATGTTGATGAATTGTCTACCTATACTTCAGCTCCAATAATTCATTCTTCAATTCTATTCGTTCTAGTTGATTTGCATTTCTCGATAAAATGGCCATCAAGGTTGATTTTTTTCTTTTTCTATTATCTAGTTTGGCAAATTATCTTCTTGTCGGTAAGAATGGATGATGACGGGGATTTAAATTCCTTGGTTTAATAGTTTTTGTCATAATTTTTTTAAATTTATGCTTCATTGACGTTCTTGTTTTTTCTCGATATAAATCGTTGAATTCTGTTTATAGACTCGGATTCAGTTTTCAGTATTATGAAGATATTGTTATTGAGTTCGTGCTCACTATTAGAGTTTTATTTTGATGATTTTGAAGCAGCTGAGTCAGATCACTATTTAAGTATCATCTGATGTTTTTTACAACAATTTAAATTGCAGAAATATTTGTTGCGTATCCTATTGAAAAAGACTCCTATACGGATTCAGCATTATGAAGATATTGTTTTTGATTTCATGCATACTATTAGAGTTTTATTTTGATGATTTTGAAGCAGTTGAATCAGATCACTTTTTGGTATCAATTAGTTTTTCCTTCACATAATCATCTGATGCTTTTTACAACAATTTAAATTGCAAAAAACTTTGTTGCGGATCCTATTGAGCTTCTTCAATGAATATGTGTTCAATAAAAGTCAAAGACTAAAGAACAAGATTCTACATTTTCATTCTTCAAATGAACATTATAATTTGAAAAACACCGAAGAAAAATAAATATGGATAATCTTTTTTTATGAAATTTTTTTTTACAAAATATTCCAGAATACCACTTGAATTTAAAGCAATCACATAATTTCTATGATCGTTCCATCTTATTTTGCATCGCGAACATCGGTAAAAGATTCGTTTATTCCTGTCAGGGATCTGGAAATCATATTTTCTTGATGAGAACTTTTGTTCCAAACTCCATATCCGAATTTATTCCATCCTGAGAGCCATTCAAGTGACATTCCAGGCCACACTCAAGCCATCCTCCTGAAGCAATGCATGATTAATCCCTCCACTTCATCAAATCCTTGATTCTTATTAATCAAGAAGGCGTTCAACAATTCCCGGGAAACTTCCAGGGAAATGTCTTTGTTCCGAGGTTTTGGTTAATCAGTCTCGCCAACTTGTGAATTGAATGCGACGCCATCCGAGTCCGTAGAATCGGTCCCTTTCCTATCTTTGTCAGAAAGTTTGGGTTATCTTCGAATCGACTGACCGCCCCTGAACAATGCAACCTAACCTATTTACTTTGTCCGACCGTGTTAAAATGGATGCCATCATTTCCATCGACATGTTTAGGTCATCCTTGGAGAACTAACTCTTGAAGAGATGGGCGGATTTCATGCTCACCGAGACATGGAAACACAATATCCCATTTGGGGCTCATCAACTCACTCGACTGGAATGACTTTAAGAGATGTGAGAGACCGATGAAGATGACGGGGTCCATCTTGTTATAATCATTTGTCAGGAGCGAAGATTCTTAGGAAAACTACAATCTGTAGATTGAATCTTTTGGAAACTAAATGTCTGGTGATTTTCTCACTTTTCTGAAGGAGCTCTAAAAAAAGCAACTATTTCTACTGTCACAACGATGCATAATAGAATGTATCAATACATATAATAATAGTATATTCTAAAACAAGTTGCATAATGGGCTCCTATCCCAACACGAATACGAAATTCGAACGCATGAGTGTTGGAATTGCCTTCTGCAAAAAGTATTTGACGACATTTTCTCTCTTCCAGTCGAGTTTTGTGAAATATTTTCGAAATTCAATGAAAAATTCACATATACATCCTAGTGACTTTTGTATTGTATCTTGGCAGTTGGTGTAACTGTTACTAAAATTGACAGACTATGCAACTTTAATTTGAATCGTACGTTTCGAATTTTGAAATAATTTATAATTACGCATGAAATTCGTGGATTATTTGTGACGAAATCGATTTAACACCATCAGAAATAAGAGAAGTTGCGAATAATGTTGCCAATCATTTCACTATATCCAAATTTTATTATATTGACAATTGACGTGTGGAGAAATTTGATATGATCGGTCAGTGTAGGCAATCACCAAACAAAAAATAAAACTGAAAACAAATCTGTAATGAAATCATTACAGCACTGTTTTTAGTACTGTTATGAATTCATTACGATACTGAAATGAAGAAAATGTATTGTTGCACTGAACAAGATGTCATAATTGAACAAGATAGTAGTTTTGAAGTGACCATCAAAAATTTACTTTTCTTCTGCAGAAAAACTCTTCATATTGAATCTTAAACACCTCGTTGCACTAACCCAACCATAAAAATTAATTCGTGATTTTCATAAAGTTTTATATTATATTATTTGATGGTAGTGTAATATGTTGAAACTCATATTCATTAGATAATCCATATTTGAATGAGTTATCCCTCATTTTCGTTCATGTAGAAACTTAGATGTACATGTAGTTCTTCATATTTATTTGCTGGACAAATGTAGAAGATCATCCAGAACCATCGTAGAAGTTGTTGCTGTCTCACCATTAAACTGGGAAACTTTTAGTTTTCTGTTCAGATATTTCTAGTTCAATTTCTTTACAGGTCCTTCACTCAAACAGCGTTAACGTTTCAAAATGGACAAGGTGCGTATGAACTTCGCAATTTGTTGAAGAAGACCGTTCTCAATGATTGTTATTTTGAATTGTTGTGTTTACTACCTCATATATCAATGAAATAAACATTTTGTATATATTATGTTGGCTATTCAGTTTTACTCGAGAAGGACATTCCTATATATCTTGCTTTTGTTATATAAGATCTCATCACATTCCTTCGACACCTCATATCGTGAGAAAATGATTGAAATAACATTATCTCAAATAAATAAATTCATAAGCACTCATGACACCATCCGATTCCCATGAGAAATACATATAAATTTGAATTCATTCACCAATTGTTTTCTTTATATTTTTATTCGAATCTTAAGGAATTCAAGTGAAGATACGAGCGAACAATTCCAGTTGGTTGGGTAATAGACATTGCGATATAATGGGATTTAGTTTCATGTATATGTTTATCAGACTGATTTCTCACAGAAAACTGAATTTTACGGTTGCAAATCGTGAATTTTTATTTCAGTTTCAAGCGAGGCCATAGGTTATGAAAACAAGGTTAGGGTTGAATTCCTCATGTATCGAGGTTGTTCATGACTAAGTAGATCACGTACGTTAATGGAAGGAAGAACATCATATTGCACCACAGGAAATTTTTTCAACATATTGAAATTTATGGATTCTATTTATTTCTCAGCTTAATTCATTCAGAATTGTAAAACCAAGGCATTAAGAAATACTAATTAAGAATAATTCATATTGAACGTGTGTGACAATATTTTTCCTTTCTGTTTTTTTTTTTGCTTATTCTTAAATTCCTCACGAGAACTGCAACTTTCGTTAATGCTCAGTATTTGCAGTCTGCACTCGGCTTTTATACTCAGTTCTTGTGTTATCACGAAGTCTTTCACATAATTTAAAATTTATCATACTGTTCAGCTGATTTTTATCACATTTGATGGTAATGACGTTGAATTCCTGAATTGAGTAGAAAAAGACTCCTTTTTCAGTTTCGAACGTTTGAAACTAGATAATGTGGTCAAAAGATTGGTAGAAACAGCTGAAATCTCTTGTAATAAATTATTTGTCTCAAGTGAATAAGCGGAACTCTATTAGGAAAAAATCTTTTCTCTCTGCTACCCATGCAAATCCTGTTAAAGACATATCAAGGACATTTTTAACTGCATAACACTCCATACATCACGTCTCGCTTATAGATCAACATTTCTTGGTTTATTAAACTTGACATTGTGAATGTATCAAGGCACTTCCGTTGGCTTGAACCACAAATGAAGATTGGCATCTGGAATTACCAGTATTGAACCCACTAACTTCAGATCAGATCGAAAATTTGAAATATATGAGAATATTACTCTCAAGTATTATATTAAAGCTCTGATTATTTGAGTTTTTATTTTATTATTCAGATGAATTTCAGTCCTAACGAGTGTTTGTTCTATTTTTAGGATACAGGAGTTTCTTTGGATTCTACTGATGCAGTACCGACAATCTGATTATGGATTATTTGTCTCAAATGCGAATGGTTCTTACCAAGGATTGTCGAAATTGTAAATGTTAAATGTTAGAATAATTATTTAAAGAATTATGTTAAGGATGTTGTGCAATGTTATTTATTAAATTTGTTTTTAGAAAATTGACGTATTTTTTACCCTTTCAATGACTAATCATATGTATCTTTGGGGAATGAGGAAAACAGTACTTTGGTGAATATAAATTAGTATCGAAAGTGAAAATGTAAATTCAGGCTTTTAAAGGTTAACTCTGTTTCCTGCTTAGATAGTCGAAGAATAATGACATCGTTAAAGGATTAACTGTTCTAATGGTTGTTTATTTCTTATAAATCGTGATTAGGAAGTTTTTCTGGGGATACAACAATAAAATCGTAAGTAGAAGTACTACAAATTTTATAAGATTATAAAGAAAATAATCACTACATGGAGCAGTTGCATTATATTGTAATGCAAAAAACACAATCTGCCTACCTAGAAGGGCTGTAAACATATCGATGAACATGGCGCAAAAGGAAGATTTTTGAATAGTATTATATCATTTGAGAAGTCCCTAATCGATGTCTTCCTTATTTTGTGAGCCTTTTTCATTGACTTGAGATTTTATACATGAAGATGACAAAGATTTTCCCAATAAGTGGTTCTATTTTGAAGAGTCCGCTAGCTGGTCAGCTGTCACTTATAAAACTGTCATCTTTCGAAATTTGACAAATAAAAATTACGCCATTACTTAAAATGGAACGATATACGCTTTATTAACGGACTGAAAACATTTAAAATTCACTACAAAAATTGGGAAAATTTTGTAGTCACAATTAGCAAAACTAAAGCACTTTTGGGTCGTCGTGAAGCACCTTCTCGTTTGGTTGAAAAATTTGAGCAAGTTAGTGACGTAAAGATCTAAATGTAATGTCACTCAAGAACTGAGAATGTTGCTGCTGTAGCGCTTACGAAAACCCAGGTTCATAGATTTTTTGTTCATCTTGGGAATTATGCTCCACTATCGATTCAAGATCTTAAGATGAAAATTGTGAAGTTATCGAGGAAAAACAGCCGCAAATGTGCGAATTGGTCATGAAAAGGATATGGTGCTGCACAGGGCCGTCGCTTGGGGGTAGGCAGGGTAGGCAGTCGCCTAGGGCGGCAAAATTCAAGGGCGCCATTTCAAGCTTGATTAACAAAAATTACATGTGTATAAATTAAAAGTACCAAATGATTCAATCAGCAACGATGGGAAAGAATACCGACAAATTTAATTAACATCAAAAACCATCAAAGGTGCCGCATTATATCGGGTGTCCCAAGGTGAGTGGCCTATTAGATTATTATGGAAACTATTGATAGTAAAAATTTCAAATTTTGTGGATAGATATTTGGCCATATAAGGTACATTTTTAAAATAATTTCACATTTCCAGTGTTGCCGGATGTACGACAATTTGGCAACAACTTTGTTATTTTGAATAGGACATCCGGTATTTCTATTTTTTTTATGATACTCCATAAAATATTAAATCTATTCACTCTTACTTTTCCATCCCTATCTTCAACGGTTTTTGAGTTATTAATTATTTTTCGAAATTTTAGATCAAATTGGCGTATTACAAAAACGACTCTAGTTCGCTCAATATTTGAGATTTAAGTCAGAAATTTTGCAAGTCGTTAGATATTGATCTGATCTGTGTCACTGCTTTTGAATTATGGTTGTCAATAATACAGGACGGACCAAAAAAATTCATCATTTGCCAAGTTACAAAATTGTGAAAAAGTCTATTTTTTCAAATTAGACACCTAGTATATTTTTCAATTTTTGGAATCAGTACAACACACTCTACAATTTTTCTATTCACGTCCCTATACCTATCTCAACTGGATTCCGAGTTATATGCGTTTATTAGATTTCACATTGATTCAATAAGTGTTAATTTCTTTTGTATTGTTATTTTCTCTTTGTCGTTCATAGATCGATATATCAATGAATCAGTTCAATCCATAAATGTCAAAATAAACAATTATTGCCTAACAGGTGTTTTGTTCCGAGGTTTTTCTATAAATAATGGCTCAAGAAAGATATACACATATAACGCATATAACTCGGAATCCAGTTGAGATAGGTATAGGGACGTGAATAGAAAAATTGTAGAGTGTGTTGTACTGATTCCAAAAATTGAAAAATATACTAGGTGTCTAATTTGAAAAAATAGACTTTTTTACAGTTTTGTAACTTGGCAAATGATGATTTTTTTTGGTCCGTCCTGTATTATTGACAACCATAATTCAAGAGCAGTGACACAGATCAGATCAATATCTAACGACTTGCAAAATTTCTGACTTAAATCTCAAATATTGAACGAACTAGAGTCATTTCCGTAATACGCCAATTTGATCTAAAATTTCGAAAAATAATTAATAACTCAAAAACCGTTGAAGATAGGGATGGACAAGTAAGAGTGAATAGATTCAATATTTTATGGAGTATCATAAAAAAAATAGAAATACCGGATGTCCTATTCAAAATAACAAAGTTGTTGCCAAATTGTCGTACATCCGGCAACACTGGAAATGTGAAATTATTTTAAAAATGTACCTTACATGGCCAAATATCTATCCACAAAATTTGAAATCTTTACCATCAATAGTTTCCATAATAATCTAATAGGCCACTCACCTTGGGACACCCGATATATTATACTCATAAATATCCAGATGTGGCGTGATCCCCTCATAGTGCTGTTTACGAGTTATTGACGCTAAAAAAACACATACACTAATCAGGCTTGTCGGCGTTCGCTTTACGTTACCGAATTTTATTGCCACTTGAGGTTCTGGATTATTTTCTTTTCAATTCTCTAATCAGAATATTGCTTCCTTCATCACTTCCAACTGATCCTTCTCAAGAAATATAAGAAGTTTTATTATTTCATACCACATTTCATTATTTTATGATATTCTTCATTTCAAATTATCTAGTGTTTACGTGGGCGCATTCGAATTAAATAATGGTTCATCTGCATCATCCAATTATTATCATTTGAATAATAATAAAATAAACATCCATTGATTTCTCTAAGAACATGGCGAATATGAATATTAAACTGATATCTCTTATTGAAGTAAAAGCATGACAAATAATTATTTTCATTTTTTCGAAAATTCCGAGTGAACCTGAAATGTATCTGTTCAAATGTTATGACATGTCTAGTAAGTTTGACCTCGTATTAATTTTGCTTTTCATTCAACGAAGAGTAGCTGCATTACATGAGAAAGCAACAATTTACCCAAATAATATTGAATGAAAACCTCACTGATCTAGAAAGAGAAGAATGAACAAACACCTTGAACGTTGAATAATTCGATATCTCCAGAAACGAGAGCCGAAACTGAAGGAGATGCGAAGGGAGAAGGAAAAACCTCGATGAGATGTATCTGGTACGTCTTTCATCATCTCAGTTTTCAACTCGGTGATTCCGGAGTTGAGATTAAGACATAATACGTCTCGAATTTTTCTTCTGTCAATATTAGAATAATTCTTACGTAAAGATGGAATATAATATCCTGGCATTCTCCGAGATGCGTCGGAACTCCGACAAAGAAAAGTCATTTGTAAGGTGTCTGCGAATATTCTACATTAACATAACAAATGACGGGCGTTAGTCCGAAACGAGCAGGCCTACTAGATTAGAATCCCGGCTTTTCTTGGCGCTGCCATTGTGTCAAGTTGCAATGAACGTTTCCTACAATATATTGCTATTTGTATTTTCAATTAGCACATTGTGTTTGCTCTTTGATGCACTACCCGTGGGAGGAATATTTACTGTTGGGAGTAATGGCTGCGGTATTAAAGACATTGTGTGGTTGGAAGGAGATTTAGTTGTCCTCGGGGTAAGGCTTAATAGGACTTCTACAACAATATAGCTGAATCTCGATCAAGTGGGATTGTGGTCTGATAACGTAAGAGGATTAATGATAATGAGGGATTGATCAAGTATTTTTTTTGGTTGTGGTTATCACATACCCAGAAATTTAGCGATATTAGTTACCTCAACCAAGTCTTATCAATCCAATAGACATAATTCATTAATTCAGTGCCTTATCTTGTACCTGACCGAGATTAATTTTCATTTGAACGCATAAAATAGCGGCTCTATTTCATTTCTCCTAAAAAAATACTACTTTCAAAATCAGAATCCAGTTTTTCAAGCTTTCAATAGGCTGGGTGCGTTTTGTTGAAATCAATCAAATAGTTTTCTAATTGCAGTGGCCAATGACATCAAAAATATAACCTTATGTGAAATAACATATACTAAATTCGAAATCAATCATTCACTTTTAGGTGAACATATTCTGGATTTCAATTCACATTTTTCTATAAAAGGGAACATTTTGATAAAAATTAACGATGCAGAAGTGTCAGCAATCTATGGCGTCAGCTAATGGAAAGACAAATGAACAGATCTTTGTTATAGAATATTTATAACAGATGAAATGACGTCATGAAACGTTTTCCACCATTCTTGCACGATTATTGATTTTTTCCAAATTTTACCATGAAATCAAATGGATGTCAAATTATTACAAACATCAGCAACATTGTGATTCGATATCAACAATAGGGTAATTTGTAAACGCTTCAAGAAGTTTTTGCTTAGTCATTTCATACCTAAAATTATTAGGCTACATATTTTGTTTTGTATGTACATATATTATTCATACACAAAGATATTTTGAAATATTCATTGAATTTCTTGGCATAAAAGAATTGGATCTCTTCACATGCCACTTATGCACAGAAGTTGCAGACTTTTTAAAGTCTCTATTTCAAAATATATTCACACTGGGAAGAATATAATTCAATATAACATCCTTCAGAATGTAATGTAAAGCATTTTAAGCTCTTCAGGCTATTCTTAAATTGCAGATACAAACGAAATGACAAATTCCTTGGATCATTTTAGGAGAAAAAAGACCTTAAAACATGGTACCACCAACACTTAGTTTTGGAGATACATAATTTTTAGTATACAATAGTCTTGAATTTTCTCTGATTCATTAAATTTTAATATTTTTCCTTGTTAAAAGTCATGAAGAAATCATGAAGTATAAAAGTTACAGCTGAAGAAAGAACTGATAAATAACAATGATTCGAAATTCCAATCGATTAACTTTCTAAAAAACACACGTCTGTTCGGGGAACGAGCCCTCAGAAGCACATTTTCTCTCTATTAAAATAATTCTCACGATAATTTTGGTATGGGTACGGTAATTTCATACATATGTAGCAGGTATGATCAATGAATATTATTCAAAATGTATTTTCACCCATTCAAGTCAAAAATAATTAAATACATAATTAAAATATGAAAACCATACAATATTATAGTCGGAACACCATATGATTCACAACCGGTGAGTACACGTGATTACTCATTAACCTCTAGAAAGTCGACTCAAATTAATATTTCTTACCAACTACTTTCAATGTCAACTTGAATTAACTTAATATACTTCGATTTTGCTGGAACGAGTGTACAATAATTGTGGTCAGAAGTGGTGTGCAAAATCTTGTAACCAATTTAACAAAAAAAGTGACCCTCTGATTAAACTATTTAAATTATAAAGTATTAGTGATCTGCTTTAATTACTAATCTATAAGGTAGTTGATTCTTGTTCGAGAGAAGGTCGGTAGGAAACACAAGTTAATTATTACACATTTACGGTACAGTACCAATTTGGGATTTATCAAGATCGTTTCCAGAACTTACACTAGCAAACCCCTGAAGAACCTTCTAAAAAATTTATGATTCGGTAACTAATAAGGATTTTGAAATTCAAAATCACAATCACATTTCATACTATTCAAATCGTTCAGTTTTCTATGATTAATTATTTTACAGTTTAATTAGCACTAAAAACTGATAATTCTTGATGGGGGGAATACATCTATAACAAGTTGAATTCTGCAATTAGCCTAAAGAAATTCATAACAAAATTCGATGCCGGAAAACCCACAACTGATTTTAGGTACTTTCAAAATGTCCTTATTCAATAAACGCCACGATATTTTGTTATCTGTTCTAGTTTGTAGTTTTTGAGATTCAAGTTAATTGACGTCAGTTCTGATACTAGCCAAAAAAATTGAAATCAATTATAAATTATAGTCGAAATAGAAATTTCCTTCTCAAAATTAAAATCGAGTTAGCCAAATAAATATCTGCAATTATAACTGAATCAAGAAAAATAACCTGCATTTCTATAACAATATAAAAGGACTTTCAGCAAAAAATGGGTTCGATAGAATACAATCTGATGATTGGTGCCTTTTGATTACCATGTCAAAACGTAAATTGAAATGTGTTCATTTATATAACGTTAACATACAATTTCTGTTGATCATTCTACTCTTTGAAGAAGAAATATGAAACATTTACACTAGTTAAAAATAACAAATACGGAGAACATCTAAACTCCATTCTAGAAAGTGATATAAAAGGACATTTTTGAGTGATAAGTGACTAATATATGTGAATTCTGTGATAAATACTTATATCCATTATATGTTTTCGTTAATAAATAAAAAAATTAAATCCATTAATTTTTTCGAACACACAATAGTGATATTCATCACATGAAATACAAAAGTTGAAAATAAAAATGCTAAATATAGCATATCTCAAAAATAGATCCAATAGACGAAATCTGAAGCCTATTTTGGATTCTGTACCCAAAAAGTATCCCTGAATAGTTTGGTCACCGAAATGTGTTATTTATTCTAACTAAAACTATAGAATTCATCTAGGAATTTCTCCGGAACATTCATTTGAATGTGTTCCATCGACGGAGGAATAAATAGAAAATAATATAAGCCATTTATGCTGATAATTAGCATACACAAAATAAGAAGCACAATTGTACCTTCCATTATACCTAGTAAAAAAGTGATCAATCGGAAATCACCCGGAACGGATAACATCACAAATGAAATGATCAAATACGGAGGAAGAGAAATACATCAAGAAATAACAAAACTCTTCCAAAATATCATCAGAACCGGTGAAGTGCCTCGTGAATGGAAAACCAGCTTATCCGTACCAATATACAAGAAGGGCAAAAGAAAGGACCCTGATAATTATAGAAACATAACACTGTTGAACTCCACACACAAACTGTTCACTAAGATATTGACTAATAAAATCTCCAGCCAAGTTAATATATCCGAAGAACAACAAGGATTCAGACGCAACAGGTCAACGGTGGACGCGATTTTTACTTTGCGGCAAATGATAGAGAAATCAATCGAGTTCAACAAACCAATGTTCACATGCTTTCTCGACTTAACAAAGGCTTTCGACAGAATTAGACTCCACGACGTTCTTGAAACCCTTCAAGCTAAGAATATCTCTGAAAAATACATCAGAATTATTAAACATCTTAATACCCACAACACCACCAGGATAAAAACACAATGTGGATTATCTGAGGAGATCAGCATATCCACTGGCATACGACAAGGGGACAGCCTGAGTCCACTACTTTTCAATCTTGTAATGGACCGAATTGTTGAAAGAGTGAAGAAGATACGGGCAGGCTATAAGATGGGACGCCGCTCATTGAACATCATGTGCTATGCTGACGACGTCTTTCTAGCAGCTGAAGATGAAGATGACCTCCAGCGCCTTGCATACGAATTCACAAAAGCTGCAGAAGAGCTGAATATGATTATCTCATGCGAGAAATCCAAGACCATGGTTTTCGCCAAAGAGCCTATCCGATGCAAGATAGTAATTAACGGAAAAATCCTGGAGCAAGTGTCAAGATTTATCTACCTAGGAGTGACAGTATCCAGTGAACGATGCATCGTAGAAGAAGTCCGAACACAGGCGCACAAAGCAGCTAAGATAGGAGGCAGCCTCAGAGATATAGTCTGGAACAACAAAACCATGAGTCACAAAGCGAAAACTCGCATATACAAAGCGTGTGTGAGACCAGTGCTCACATACGCCGCCGAAACGAGGGCAGAAACGTCGACAACGAAGAGAATGGCGAGAACAACCGAAATGAGGATACTAAGATCAATCAAAGGGATAACACTCAGAGACCATGTGAGGAGTTCAGACATAAGGGAAGAACTGGAGGTGCAGGATGTCGTCAGATGGGTGAGAGCACGCAGGAGGTTCTGGAGAGACCACGTGGAGAGGATGCCGGATGAGAGACTAGCCAAATGGGCGGAAACACAAAAACCCAGTACACGCAGACCATTAGGGCGCCCTCCAAAGCGTTGGAAAGAGAGCTGGAACTCGTTGTCCCAGGAAACACAATAACAGGCAGAAAGCAGAAAACACAGGACATAGTCCTATTCAAAGTGGAAGAAGAAGAAGAAGAAAAAAGTGATCATATATGTTCATCACTTAATTTTCCGTTAGGTACAGTCTAGTTGTCAGTAGAATGTATATGTGACCTTAAGAAAATTTGATTAAATGTACACTTATTTTGATGTTTTGATAATTTTGATATACCAATAATTTATTCAAACAGACTTGTGAGTTCTCGTTTCTATGAAGAGAAAATTTTGCGTTGTCCAATAAAGGCTTTGTTACTCTGTTTATTGAAAAAAAAAATAGAGCACATTATCCATATTGAAAAAAATGTTTTTGATAATAGCTTTTCTTTCACTGAAACTGCAGAGGAAAATGAACGAAAACTGAAATGAGAGCTGATATGACATGCTCTTCACTGAAAAAAAATATTTGCTGAATTTATTACGCTTCAGATTTTATCATCATGAAAGGGATATTTCTTGTCAAATAAATCCTTGTTTTACGATCGTGCACATATATAAGCCAAAAAATGAGGAGAAGATGGAGGACATTTTACGAAAATGAATAATATGGCCGGAGGCAAGAAAGAATTAGGGATTTCAATTTCAGTTACCATCAACAGACGGATCCGATGAGAGTGTATGCTTTCCAGCTAACAGAAAACACATATCAAAGAGTACATCATTTTAGACGACGGGACTAAAAGCTCATACACATCCTCATATTTCCTAATCTTCAATGTGTTCGCCATCGTTCTGTGGACCGATAAAGTGGAGTACATTGGCGTGGCTTTATGGAACTTTGGTGTACTCAATTTTCAATTATCAGAATAGCCAAATTGGATTTTTTTGAACCATGAAGGGAAGCTGACAATTTCCCGAGAACTTCTGAAGTTGCCTCAAGTTTGTTTTATATTATTGTGCTCCAGTTTTGCGGACTTATTCCAGGAGATCTGCAGAAAATGTCTCTGAACGAATGTTTGAAATTTTCTGAACACGAGTGTGATCGAATGTTTTTGATTAACCCACTGATGAAGAATTTGACGTTAAAATCAATTATGATGCCGTATACACGATAACTCTAGAACAAAATGTACTATTACTTGAAAGGACACCGAAAGCTTTATTGAAGAAAGTGGCGCCCTGTCAAATTGACTTAATTTTAGATCTTTTATAGTCCAAGCCATTCTAAACAAAAAGTTCAATAGACACAAGTTTTTCTATAGGCTAGGTTTCGACGCTCTTGTATATATTCAGTTTTGAAATTAATCGGAAAACAAAATTTCGATCTGTTATATTCACGAAAACTTTATTCGTATTATACCCTAAAGAACTTGACCTTGCCCTTCTAGAACCTACATTGAAAATTTCAAGTTTCTAGGAGTGATCGTGTTTACGGTCGGATGGACGAACATTCTTGAGTTTGAGCACGGAGTCATCATTACTGAATAAGACCAATCCCTAGAATTACAGACATTGGGACGAAATGATAAAGTAAATGTCCAGGAATGTGCTTCAGAAAAAAATATGGAACAAAAGCGTTTGTGAATTATTCACAGTATATAACAGAAAATGTACGGTACGAACAAAACGGAATGGAATAATATTGTTGAAAATCAGTAATTGACCCCAGTTGCTTGTTGTTTTGATTCCCAAATCAGAAACGTTGTTATCGATGCAACAGATACATGAAATTTCTCCTGCACACGAAAACAGACTCACGCTCTAAGAACAGTAACCAGGGATGTGCTTTTCGTAAACAAATTATACATTCACTGACAATTTTTCATTCTTGTTGTCGAGGTGTATTTTTCATGGAAAGTTAACGCTTACATGTCATTCGGTATAAATGATATATGTAAATAAAGGGCATTAGGTAGTGATTTATGAATGGAGAGCATTCAACAGTTTGATAAAAGAGATTAATATTTTATATATTCATAGGTTACCATGATCCGCGAACGAGGGTTCGTTGCTTGGATTTGGATCTCAGGTGATGGGGATTTTTCTGGATTCTGGGGTAGCATTCGGAATAAATCCTCGAAACACTTCATCATTTCCGTATAAGGGGGTGTCAACGATCGAAGTCAGATGCAAAGAATGAATGACAGCGTTTTTTGGACCAGTTGAAAATGGGCCATTGGTATTTTCCTATCACTTTGTGGATTCAATTGGAAAACAGGAATGATAATAAGAAGAGACGTTTACATTATCAATGTTTTCTATCTCAATTGTCCTAAGGCTTCGTGATACCTCTTGTAAGCTTAAAGCATACAACAATTTATTAGCATAAAAATGATTTCTTCTATTTTCAAAATACAATCAAATTTAGAGTAAACGCGCTATTGAATTTGATGGATTAATCAATATTATTCATCTCACAACATAGAGATATAACATGTATATATTTAAACTTCAAATTTTATCAAACGAAAAAATATCTACCCGTATTTTTTTCGAATAACTCTAGATTTTTGGTGAGTATTCTATTTATTAAAAGATTTATTTTCGATTATGTATTTTCATTAGTCCTAATTTCTTTCGAAACAGTGGAAAGAACTAGAAACTGATTACATTTCAAAAAGCAAAAGGGGCCTAAACTGGTGAATATGTTCAGTTCTGTGGATTTTACCTTCTATCTCTTTTGAGTCACTCAATAGAAAAGATAACGGGTTTTCCATCTATAAAACTAAATGAATGTAGAAAAACAAAATAAAATTTGAAGAAGATAATATAACCTAAAATACACAAACCAGCGCATGCACCAATTTGCTATGTATATTTCAAAATCTCTATTAATTGACTTGAATCTCTGGATACAACATAATGAAATAATAACTATTGAAATAATGAATATTGATTCCAACAGGTTGAATATTCCTTGTTCTTGAATTATGTTATCTAAAATTGAAATCGGAAAATAATTTCAACTGCTATGCCAACTAGTAGATGAACATAGAGCTATCACGGCTGAAATTGCTTTAAGAAATTTCTATTTTTTTATTTATCTATGGTTAAGGTAATTTTTCACAGATGGTTTCGCCTTCAGCTTCAGTAATTATACCTCCAGAGGTTCCTATGTTATAGATTGTAACTGATATTGATGACTTAATATTAATTTTAGTGAATATTTATTCAACTGCGCTATATCTGCAGGTTCACCTTTTCATCAGATGAGGTTGTCAATCTAGAATATTGTTGTAATAGCAACGCAAAAGAAGTGTAATATGCATGCCGAAAGTCAAATCGAGGACGACTAAGTTTTTCCTCTTTTCTTCCACAAACCTTGGAAGTCTAATTAGAAATAAAGAAAGAGTACATACCCTACCTCTGCAAAATTTTGTTAGCTCTGCTACGTAGTTCGTAGTAGAAACTCTGCTGAAAACCATCATTTCCAATAGACCTACTTGTACCAAGCTTTCCTCAAAGCGATGTTGGAAAGGGTAGCAAAATATCAACCGGATGGGATCATTTATCACGGAAATATTGGGTTATTCTTCATCAATATTCTACTTGAATTTTATATGCTTCTGAAGAAGTGATCAGCTTGAAAATGGTATTACATTTCAATGCCCAAAATCTCAATACGTCGAAAATATTGGGTAATTGTCTTTCGAAATTATTTCTTAATTCTCTATATTTCTGATGTTTTATCAAAATTTGGCAGTTCCGAAATGAACGAATGGATGAAAAGATAGAAACAGAAAATATCGAAGGGCCATATTCGCACATACAAGTAATATAGCTGCAAATTGGGGAATGCGCTGGCCTTTATTATTATTTTTTTCAATTACCATTATATCCACATAGAGCCGTAATATGCCGTAAGATTCATATTCGGTAGAGATTAAAGATCACATAGGGTTGTTATGTCAGTGGAATATAATTTTTCTGTTCGTTATTTTACTTGCACTTTCAATTAATCAAAATTTTATGTCTTTTTCAATGATCTGGAAGTATCTATCGAACATTTTCAATTAGGGACCTAAATTCATTCAAGGTATGAATAAACAAATTATATAAATAAGGTCAATGTGTGAATCGAAATGGATGAATACCAACACCCAACAAAATAATTATTTTGTTGGGTGTTTTTCAGAATTCGATCCAACCTTCTCATAGTTAGTCTTCGAGCCAGTTGTCCCCCCCTAATTTTTTTATCTCCTTTGAAATGGGCCCCCACACTTCCCGAGCGTTTCACCACAACAGTTGAGTATAGAAGAATATTTTTATCGCCCTCTAAATATGCAAACATAGGTCGTAAAGGGTCTTTTACATTGGTCCTTAATACGATGAACATATATCTTTGGGCGCTCAGCTGTGAACCCTTAGTCCATGGGGGTTTTTGGCAACTTTGAATTCAGAACCTGACGGTGACCAAAGCGGAAATTTACGATGTCATTAAACAGTGACGAGCGCCCTCTAGATTACTTCGAACAAAGCGCGAGATGATAACTTATAGTCGCATAAACGTCCACAAAGTTCGCTCTACATTTTATTACCGCAGGCGTCCCCATTGACGTACTACACACAAACGTGCGTTAGGGGGTTGGCTTGATTTCATATCACAACATTCTAGACTAGAAATACTAACCAATGACAAAATCTACAGTTTTCCGGCTATTTTTATTGAATTCTTCTCAATATTTGTTATCACTGAAACGGTGGCGTTGCTATAGGGGAGTCAGAGGGACCAGCCCCCCCCTGAATTTTTGCTTTTTACGTAAACCAGTTGGACCTGGACATCTTGGCCCTCCTTAAAAAATCCTGGCCCCTCCTTGGCCCCCCTATTCTTGAAAGCCACCGTACTGAAAAAAAATATAGGATATAAGAAATATTTCTCATCCTTAACTATGCAGAAGAACTTCTCAAGAAAATTTCATAGTAACCAATGCTTCAAGTCGTTATCACCATGTCACCACCTTTTAATGTTCACATGTTACTTATTAATGATATAATTTGAATGAAATACTGGAAATCCTACACCATGGCTCATTATTTCTTCTTTCATCACAAAGTTCCCCAACCTGTAAAAAAATCTTGAAATAACCATCAAGTGGAACTATTACGGTTGGGAGTTTGTGGTACAAAAATATCACACTCATGATTGTTAATCAATGTAAAATACGTGTTTTGAATTTTATGGTTGTATCATGTCGAGAGATAAAATTATTATTTTTCGTTGTCTCACTTCACCACCATGTAATGAGACATAAATGGCTATAGATAAATGATTCTTATTTATTCTTCTCCAATTAAAACATTTTTCCGATAGCTAATACCTACCACGGAATAGTTATTTATAATACAAGTGCAGAAGGCATTGCTATTCTTCCACGAGTTCAAAATTCAAAAACGAGCCACGAAGTGGCGAGTTTTGGAATGAACGAGTGGTAGAATGAGCCTTCTGTACAAGTATTATACATTATTTTCTCTAATTCATTGCATTTTCATTGAAATTAATGAAATATTTCCATAAATATAATTTAGTGATTTTTGCATTGAAAAATGTTGGTTGGCAGAACTGATTTCTTTAAGGCAAATTGATGAATTGACAGATAAAGCCGTGGCGGAAAGTTCGGAGTTCCAACATAGAATAATAAAATATAACCATGAAAACTGTGCGTTTCTGATATATTCTCGCACGATTTTGTTCTACAAGATGTGGAAGAATGAACGGAATAACCACAGAATTAGAGAAACAAAATTTATCTAATAAGAATAGTCTGTGAGGAACGAATAGTGTTTGTTCATTTGTAAATCGATGAGAAAGATGTGTTTTAGTGAATCTAGAGAAATTGTAGATCTTAATGTTGGAACAATATCTACCTATCAAGGTAGAACAGTTAAAAATAAAGAAAGCAAATGACGTAGTCATTCATGTGTCAATTGCACCTCTAGAAACCACAGAATTTGCATTGAACGAGAGCTCAAAAGCTCCTGATTTCACGTCAGTGTTCCTCATTTTTTTTTTCTGAGATTCTGCTTGAATTTTCTTAAATACTTATTGCGCGATCAAAACGATATTTGGTATAGGTAAAGTTTGGAATTGTTATTTCATATTTTCTTCCACAAAACCATTGAAATTTTTTTTTATATATTCTATGGTTCTGCTGATGCCATCAACAAGAATTTGCAACGAGTTTGAAATTGTCATTTTATATCATTACCCGAAATCTTAACTCTGTCAGTTTTGATGTCACGGAAATATATGGGTCAATCCATGTCAAGTAGGGATTCATTGAACCAGGTAGCTTGACATTTTAACCAACTACTTGACATGAAAACTAAACTCGTGTAAAATTACATACTTGAGCTTGACTTGACTTGATTTTAGATATTTATTGCTTGACTTTATCAAGTTACTTGATATTATTTGAACTTGATATGCACGTTTTGCACGGTATATATTTCTGCAATCTCGTGGGCGCATAGACTAAATAAGGGGATTCTTCGAGCGCCGAGACTATGTAGGATTTTATTAGTTGTTTTCTCTCATTTCAACAAATCTATTTGTATATTTTGGTAGTTTCAAAAATATCTTTCCAAACTTGACCAAAGAAGGATTTTTTATCAACG
This sequence comes from Harmonia axyridis, assembly GCF_914767665.1. Classification (NCBI taxonomy): domain Eukaryota; kingdom Metazoa; phylum Arthropoda; class Insecta; order Coleoptera; family Coccinellidae; genus Harmonia; species Harmonia axyridis. Next base: position 18,004,189 of record NC_059503.1, read on the forward strand.
CCAGCAACTTCAGCTCCTTTTGAAAGCCAATTTTCCAGAGCAGCTTTTACAGTTGCAAAAACCCGTAGTAGGTAAGGAGAAAAATCTATAAGATTTGACAGCCTGGAGGCTTCTCAATATTGAGAAACTTCATTTTTCATTATTTTGTTATGATTTATAGTGATTTAATTCATGTTTCTTTTTCAAAAAAGTTGATATTTTCAGTTCTTTTATACAATAAGTTTAATAAATAAAAGTTTTTTTTGCAAGGTTCTTTCTCATTTCATCATTTTATCATTGATATGACCCAACACAATAAAACTGCCAAAAATCAAGTAGCTTGATATATTTCAAGTACTTGATAAATAAATACTTGACTTGACTTGAAAATCAAGCCAAACCGAGAATCCTTAATGTCAAATTGCAAAAAAATAATGGGCTTTCAATTTGACCAGAAATATTGTTCTGTATGCAGAAAAAAATTTAATTATAACATGAGGGATACACAATATTGAACATTCTGAAATTCTAATGTTTCGATATTTAAAATTAGCATTTGTCAGAATTCCAAATAAGTTCGGAATTTCATCTGTATTCATGGAAGTATATATAAATTTTGTCTATCTTGGGTTTCCTACACTATATTCTATGTTGTACTTCTTTATGAATATGTGACTCTGACTATCACTCAATGACATTAATAGGTTAGAAAAGAGGTTATGACATGTGTGCTGAAGATTGAACCCCAACCGCAATTGTGTTGTGACTTGAGATCAGCTCCAATCCCATTTTGCAGTTTTTCACCTGTGCAGACTTTGAGTAAATAATGAAAGTGGAAATATTATTATTGAAAAACTCCCCAACTCAATATCCTATAATACTAAATAAGTCAAATTCAAATAAAGTTATTTATATAGAGAACTATTAAAATTTAATTTGCGTTGAGTACATACTCAATTGTGCCACCAGAATGGAAGCCGAACTTCTGGCAGCACAACCTCCTCTGGATGTTCTGGATCCACTTGTTATATTTATATTATATCTTATTATCATCCCCTAGACCGACCCCTCTGATTCCGGAAGACATTTCTCCCGGCAGTTTCGAAAAAATAAATTACGTATATTCGAAATTTAACGATCGAGCGCCATCTAACAATTCACAGCGACTACGGCCCTTCTGGCAACTAATTTATGCAAGATAAAATTTTAATGGGTATGATATGAATGCGCCGCTAAAGGCTTATACGACCGCGTCTGGATTTTACGAGTTTGGCTGTCATAAAACCTTTATACTCTTTTTGGTGCATTTGAATTTAATTATTTCATTTAGTAGGTGACGCTGATGACGTTAACACAATCCACTATAATTCCGCCAGTAAAAATCTTTTACGAGGGGTGACCTTTTTTAAATATATTGGTGGCGATGAAGCATAACTTTGCCGGAAATTGTTTATATTTTATTCATCCCTAACACTAGAAGGAACAATCAAATCGTAAACAGAAATATACGTTAATTAAGTATTGTATGTGTCTTTGTTAAGTTCCTCTCATCAAACCTTTTTTGAAACGTTTGAAGAATTTTATTTTTGTGCGCCCTTTCCCTTGTGCATATCACCTATCTTTGGTTGAATATATCGATCCTCTTGAAATTCTATTATACATTCAATTGACTATTTCACGTCAGATGGAAAATTGTCATTAAAAAAAAGTACAAATCGTTACAAGTACCTAGTTTTGACGAAAATGTATAGGCTTACAACTTTGCGTCCGCCGTTTTGCAATAGATGGCTTCAGCGGTAAATGTTAGTCGAAATAAATATATTGTAGATCATACAATAAGCTTAGGCATTTTAACATAACGCTATCGAAATATTAGTCGTTTGTGTCTGCATCATAAAGTCCTCGAATAAACATATCTGCTTACGAGCCAAATTCTCGTCGTTTGGGGGAGGTTTTAATTCTCTGCTTTAATATAAAGAAATCTACAACTGAGGCTCATCGAATGCTTTCAAATACCTATGGTGAGACCGCTATTAGTGAAGGAACGTGCAGAGAGTGGTTTCAACGCTACAGAAACGGTGATTTTGACGTCGAAGACCAGCATGACGGTTGAATAGAGAAGGCTTTCGAAGATGCAAAATTGGAGGCATTACTTGATCAAGACTCGTGTCAAACGCAACAAAAATTGACAGAATCATTGGGAGTGACGCAACAAGCCATTTCAAAACGCCTGAAAGTCATGGGAATAATTTAGAAATGAGGTGCCATACGAGTTGAAGCCAAGAGATGTTGAACGGCGTTTGTTTGCTTGTGAAAAGCTGTTTGCAAGGCAAGGACGGAAAGGATTTCTGCATCACATTGTCATTGGAGACGAAAAATGAGTTCATTATGATCATCCCAAGTGCAGAAAATAATGGGGATATCCTGGCCATGCTTCCACATCGATGGCCAAACGGAATATTCACGGTTCCAAGGTAATGCTCAGTATTTGATGGGAGCAGCTCGGCGTAGTGTATTATGAGTTTTAAAACCGACTGAAACAATCACAGGCGATCGTTATCGGACGCAAATAAAGGCCGCAATACAACGAGAGACATGATAAAGTGATTTTACAGCATGACAATGCTCGACACCATGTTGCGAAAGTGGTGAAGACATACTTGGAAACGTTGAAATGGGAAGTCCTACCTCACCCGCCGTATTCTCCAGCCGTTGTTTCGAGCAATGTCACACGGCCTGGCTGACCAGCACTTCCGGTCTAATGAGGAAGTAAAAAATTGGATAGATTTGTGGATCGCTTCAAAAGATGACCAGCTTCTTCAACGCGGGATTCGTACGCTGCCCGAAAGATGGGAGAAAGTAGTGGCCAGCGATGGACAATACATTGAATCATAAATGTATAACCAGTTCCTTAGAATAAAGCCAAGAATTTTGGAAAAAAACGGCGGAAGCAAAGTTGTACTCCTATGTATCTTAAACGGTCGGCTATTTTTTTGCGTTGATTTCATTGGGAGGTGTAATTTTAAAATAACTTGATTTCTAAACATCATCTCATTCGAGTTCCTTGAATGGTTGTTATAGACAGTCGACCACCGGCGCCATCGCTGCAGCATCCTGTATATAAAAAGTTATTCCTAAAATATTAAATAAGCCACGTCTTACGAACACGAAAGTACCTTCTGAGCATCAGTACTTCGACTCCAAACCAATCAGAACAGCTATACCGCATCTCGAATGAGAAACCGTAGAACGGAATTAATTCTTGGAAACATAATAACTCCACAATTACCTTGGAGAATAACGGGGTCGCAAGAGGGGCTGTATTAATTCTGATCCAACGGAAGACCCACCGGATCAACGCGAATGAGTTGAGGGGGATCCCCAATTCAAAAGGCAGGAATCGGGCTTGATTACACGTGTCCGATGAATACCAAGAAGCGGAGGGGCCGATCGAAATTCTTGTGTGAGAAGTGACAGCGAAATTAACACCGGGAATAAAGTCGAGGGATTCTTTGCAACGTTGGAATCGACGGGATCATTTGCATCAAGTGTTTGTTGGATTGCGATGTTGCATTTCGGTTCATTATTTCTGATATGAAACTTTTTTTGGGCGGTTGTTATCATATGATAAGAATAATTTTGTCATAATGAGAGTAGCTATTCCACCAAGGGCGTCGCTAGGATTTTTCTGGGAAGGGTAATTGAAACTTATAGGCCATGCAATGGACAGGTGGACTATTAGACGTTTATGGAAAACTAATCATAAATTTGTGCTGAAAATATTGGGGTTTGAGAAAATGATCTTTCTTCCTAAAATATTCTCAGATCTCTACGACTTTATTATTTTATATTATTTATTTATATTATTACATCATTAGATAACTTATTTGATGAAAATTTCAGCAATATGCCATAACTGGGTACAAACCCAATGGTTCAATGACTAACTGAGATTCTTAGGAAAAAAATGGTTGCGACGAGGATTCACATTTTTTCAGATATTTCTACGCAAAAACTTTTTTTCGGAAGAAAGTTTTCCATTTCCGACTCTGCTAATATGTTCTTAGTATTATAAGACTATTTGTAGTTTGGGCTAAAAATTTACAGGACGTTTATGAGAAGATCATGAACATGGATAACTCAAATTCATTGAAACTCAAGATTTTCAAAATATAACCTGAATTTTTCATTCTTTCAGTCAATTCTACGTGTAAAAAGGGGTAGGGTTAATGTAGCAAAACCTATACTCAAAAGAAAAACTTTAATTGTTACCGAGGAAAAACTCGAACTGAGGAAATTCGCAATTTCTAACTGAGTAGAGTAGTCTGTGAATAGGGATTCACGGCTTGGCTTAATTTTCAAGCTACTTGACTTGAGCTTTTACTCATTAATCTTATTGTATACAAGAACCGAAAATATCAACTTTTTTTAAATAGAAACATAAATTAAATCACTATAAATCATAACAAAAATAAAAAAAAAACAAAGTTTCTTAATATTGACAAACCTGCAAGCTTTGTTTGATTTCATATTTTTCCATCCACGATCTAACAGATGCAACAGATAGATATAGCTCAATATGTAGTTTAATTATCCCCTTATGACATCGAGCTTGTCTGAAACATGATCTTTTGATGACTTGGTCAGCAAAGGGTTCGAATATAATAACCGTGGTCTCGGATGTCAACCTCCTACTCTATTATGCAGTCCAATTTTCCTCTCAGAAATTAGGACGAGAATTTCCACAACTGTTTCACCCCAACACGTTCCACTTTAATTGAACCTTGTAAACTTCGAAGCAAATAGGAAACGACATGAAGAAGAGTATTAGTTCGATTCGAGTATGTCAGATGCAAATGTCTAGTATAACTGTAGAATTTTAAGAAAATTGAAGATTGACAGAGATTATAAAAAAATGCAAAACTAACTTTATGTGTTCACTAGTTTTGTGGCTGACAATGCGCAAAAGTATTGATAGATCTTATTTTCATCAGAAAAGAATATGATATGTATGAAAAAAGCAAAACTATGCTGTATTAGATGTCGAATAAGAATAAGTATGAAACATGGCTCCATCATTTCACTCCGGAGTTCAATCGACAGTCAGCTGAGTGGACTGCACAAGATGAACCGAATCCAAAGCGAGGAAAAACACAACAGTCAACTGACAAGGTTATGGTATTCTGGGATGCGCAAGGTATAATATCCATTGATCACCTCCAAAAGGGCCAGACCACCAACAGCGATTATTATATAGAGTTATTGGATCGTTCAAACGATGAACTCGTTAAAAAACGGCCCCATTCGAAGAAAGAAAGGTGCTGTATCATCAAGACAATGCGCCGTGTCATAAAACAATGAAAACAATCGCAAAATTGCATGAATTGGGCTTCGAATTGCTTCTGCATCTACCGTATTTGCCAGATCTGGCCCCTAGCGACTTTTTCCTGTTCTCAGACCTAAAAAGAATGCTCTCTGAAAGAAATTTAGCGCCAATGAAGAAGTAATCCCAAAACTGAGGCCTATTTTGAAGCGATAGACAAATCGTACTACAAAAATGGTATCGAAAAGTTGGAAGAGCGCTATAATCGCTGTATCGCCCTCGAAGGCAACTATGTTGAATAATAAAATCGAATTTTGCCAAAAAAATGTGTTTTACTAGAAGTAAACCGGGTACTTTTCAATTGGCCTGTTTTAAGGACTTGCCTTCTTTCTTATTTCTTTAGTTTTTACTTTCCGCCTAAAATTTCGCTGCTTCGTCTATTCTAACGGTGGTAGATCCAGACTTCTCGCTGGCCACGAAAGTAATCCAAAATTATAATCAAATTTGGTCTCATCAAAATTGAGAAATAGAGTAAGGTGTGAAATCTTTTAATAATCACAAGAACACAAATATCTCGTAAACTGTAGATTTTTATCACTAAATATGGCTCATACGACAGTAAATGAGTCATACTAACACGTCCTCCAAGGTTAACATCTAATTTGGAAACATCCTGTAAGATTTTTTTTATTTGAATTATATTCAAATTAGATACTACCGACTTATTGATATAAAATTTTCATCAGAAGTAACTATTTAAAAGGAAAAAAGCAAAAAAAGCGATGTTAACCAAACAACTACATTTAAAGTTACATTTTCAATTACAGAAGTAATTATTCATCAATGAACCTGAGCTTTGGTTGAGCGACATTATGTCGAAGGTGATGTCGTAGTAGTAGGTACTTAGGTAGTCCATTTCATTTTCAAACAGAGCTTGTAGATTAATTTTTTTCCCATATTGAAATAATATATTCAATTGATTGGCGATACTCATCAGTCATCACTGTTTTGAGTAGGTATCGACATATAAAATAGCAAGTGTTGAAATGAAAATTCCCGTGAATCCCATCAATCTCTCATTAGACAGCAATGGTAGCTAACAAAAATCCTAAAAGGTTGTTTTCGAAGGTTCATCGAACAGTCATCCTGATCCAAACCCAAACCCAATCCGTATAAATATTCCTGTTTGTTTCTCCCAATCTCCAATCGTAAATTGATATCCTCGTAGACATAATAGCGACGAATGAAAGCGAATCGAATTTCAAAGATAATGGCATTAAATCAACGTCCCTTAGAATTATTCCGAGCGTAAGGGTTGGTAGGCAAATCTATTAACTAGGGACTAATAAGATTGAGTTCAAGTGAAAACCTGTTTTCGTTATCCTAATTGGTGCTGGTCATTCCTCTTCTCACCCTTGCCATCCTGTACGCTAGAATTATCTCGCGCATCTGTGTAGAGTCAGCAAAGTTGGCTTGGCCTGCGGAATTAAGGGTCTACAGGAAGCGGATCTCAGAGAGTCAAACGGGCTGGTGACAACCCCAACTGCTTCCTGTCCTTTGCGCGTCCCTATGTAATTTTGTTACCCACACTTTTTATTTATCTTTGAATTGATGATGTATAGTACGCTTCAATTACGTTGAATTAGTGACACATATTGTCAGCTCTAAATCTTGATGTGATTTCATCTTCATGTTTTATTATTACTATCACTAAGGAAATTAAATGTTATGAAATGGCGAAAGCGAAAATCCTACTACTATTACAGATTTAGCTGCCTTTGGAAACAGCTATGAATTCAATAATTACATATCTCTTAATAACTAGATGGTTAAGTCTAGAAAAAAGAAAAGAAGAAAAACCTACACAAATTTGTGAGCATATTTCTGAAATAACGCGTGTTTTTTTTCGAGGTATATAAGTTGGCATTACTGTTCAAGATGGCAACCGATTTAACAGCTGTTAAGTGATTTATTCTCAGTTTGGTTTGGCAATTCATCATGAATAGACTAATGCCTGAACAACGCTTGCAAATAGTGCAATTTTATTTCGAAAATAATGGTTCTGTGCGGAATACGTATCGCGCACGTCCATTTTATTTTGTTTAGCGATGAAGCGCACTTCTGGTTGAATAGCTACGTCAACAAACAAAACTGCCGCATTTGGAGTCAAGCTTATCCTCAAGTGTATGTCGAAACACCGTTATTTCCAGAAAAACTGACTGTTTGGTGCGCTCAATGGGCTGGTGGAATCATTGGTCCGTACTTCTTCAAAAACGATGGTGGCCAGAACGTTACAGTCAATGGTGATCGGTATAGAGCCATGATTACTTTTTCATTCCTGAATTGAACAACCATGATGTCCAGGAGCTGAGGTTCCAACAAGACGGCGCAACATGTCACACAGCTCGTGCCACAATCGATTTATTGAAAGACACGTTTGGTGACCGCCTAATTTCACGTTTTCGACCTGTGAATTGGCCTCCAAGATCTTGTGATTTAACACCGCTAGACTACTTTCTGTGGGGCTATGTAAAGTGATTGGTCTATGCGGATAAGCCACAAACCCTTGACCATTTGGAAGACAACATTCGCCGTGTTATTGCCGATATACTGCCACTAATGTTGGAAAAAGTCTACGAAAATTGGACGTCCAGATTGGACTACATCCGAGCCAGCCGTGGCGGTCATATGCCAGAAATCATATTTAAAATCTAATGCCACAAGATATACGGATTACGAATAAATGAAATCCATGTCAATCGAATAATCCATCGTTGTTTTATTGCAATTTGAAGTTCTATAGCTCTGAAAAAAACACCCTTTAGTTGTTAGGTAAAGAACTTTCATGAAATGGTGGATGCGCAAATTCTATCTACTTTATGAATTTATGAGTTCAGAAAAGAGCTAAAAATTCAATCAATGTTCATTGAAAATTGACAAAACATACGGTATAATTACCAGTGTAGTATCTACCTATCACTATACAGGGTGCGGCATTCAACTTGAGACATTGAATTTTTTCACAAACTATGTTACAAATAAAAATTGTTAGGTATCAAGAGAGAAAGGAAATTACCATATTTTGTGTTAACCATGACCTCGACTTCAAGATAATTCCAAAGTCAGCTTTATTCTTTCAAAAAGAAAGTTATATTTTTCAGTGCAGATTATTTTTTTCCTTCTTGATTGATGGAGTTTTGGAAAAAATAAGTTCCTTATACTAATAGATATTTTTCATAAGAATAATGTAAAACGAGGAAAACACTATATTATTCATTCAATAGCATTTGAGCCCTAGTCATTAATACGTCTATTGCACTCTTGAACACATAGTTATGTGTTCTCTAAGGGCGCAATCGGTGCATGATAAACGAGAACACAAAAGCTCCTGATTTCACGTCAGTGTTTATTCCATTTTTTTCGATATTCTGCTTGAATTTCATATGGTTCTGACGACGCCATCAATACAACAGTTAATCTTTATGAATTTGTATCTTATTTGATTATTGTCAGCTTGGCCATTTCAGTATACTGTCATTGATTCTACATATTCTGCAATATTGTAGTAAATTTTGGAGTTAATGATAATTTTCTCTCTTATTTGAGATGAAGATTTTGACCTCAAATATCATATTGTATAACCAATTTATTACTGAGTTCAATCTGCTAATTTAATTCTGTTTGTTTTCTCTTTTTTCAGAGTATTAATTTCTGTATGAACAGATTTCAACCCTTCCTATTCACTGTTTTTATATCTCAAAGCCTATTCGTTTATTCCTTCTGAAGTCCTTTATAGACTCTAATATATGGAAATTGGGCTCCAATATTTCACAACTATCATGATTTCCTTTTAATACATTTCGATTGCTCCTAATTCCATTTCTACATTGTTGAAAACATGTTATTTTGCTAGTGAGATAATTTTATATCTTCTCTTCACAAATAGGTACAATTTCAACGTGTATTTGGACCTACAAAAAGGCATATCCCAGATGAGTGGGTTCCAGGCTGCGGTTGATGTTTAAAAGCAATTTAAAGGCCGGAATATATTTATAACTTTCCTACAGAGTATTTTAATAGGGTTAAATATTTTGGTTGGCATTTTTTCAGTAGCCCATGTAATTTAAATGAACGGGATAGGTCTGATAATGAGATTTCCACCGGGCTCACATACTTTGATCTAGTATAATCGAGTGTGCTCTGCGTGCAAGGCCGAAAGTACTTTTCCCTTGCCAATTGAATTTGTCACTTTCCACCCTTTTTCGTTGCAGGGAATTTTATCGTGTATTGCCGAGTCCAGAATTTTAAGTGGATTTCAGCAGGTTTCCGGACCCCGAAAATGGTTGAAAGTGGCGGAAGAAATTATATGTATGGATTAAATGCTGTATCATCAAATCAATTCAAATGCATAAGTTGCATAGGATTTCATTTATATACAAATTAGGTCTCTTCTGCAGCTAGTTCTTATCCATAACATTGCGGAAGAAATGAGTTAAAATCTATTGGATGAGGGTCGACCAAAATTTCATGAATTCAATATTATTTGTTGACAATAATAACATTTATACATATACAGGGTGGGCTACGGTCGCTGTTATTCTACACTTATACAGGAAACGTAGAGTACGATTTTATTGAAAATAAGATTTCTTGCTCTATCGATCTAGAATACCTTCAGTGGTACTACAACTTCGATATTTCAAATTCGACACCCTTTATACAATTACTTTTTCCGGCGTATCAACTTCCTCATCCCTATTTCTAGCTAGGTATTCAAGGCTTGGCTTGATTTTCAAACTATTTGGCTTGAGCTTGACTTGATTTCAAGTCAAGTGTTAATTTTTCGATCTCAAGTCAAGTCAAGTATTTATTTAAGGTATAAGTACTTGAATCTTATCAGGTTACTTGATTTTTAGCAGTTTTATTTAATATATTTACTTCAATAAAAATGATGAAATGAGAAGGAACCTTGCAAAAATCACTTTTATTTATTAAATTTATTCAATAAAAAAACCGAATATATCCACTTCTTTGAAATAAAAACATAAATTGAATCACTATAAAACATAACAAAATGAAACCTAATAAAAAAATTAAGTTTCTTAATAAGGAGAAACCTCCAGTCTCTGTTTGATGTCTAAGAAACATGTGGGATCTTATAGATTTGTCTCCTAAGCTATTGCGGGTTTTTCTAACTAAGAGTAGATCTGGAAAATTGTCTCTCAATATAGGAGCTGAGGATGCTGGCGTTGATAAAAAATCTTTGGCCAAGTTTGAAGAGATATTTTTGAAATTACCAAAATCTACCGATAGATTTCATAGAAATGTGGAACTACTGATAAAGTCACACTGGGAAATGCTTCGGTCTCTCGGCGCTCGAGGAATCCTCTTATTTAGTCTAAGTGCGCACGAGATTGCAGAAATATATGCCGTGCGATGCGTGCATATCAAGCTCAAGTATTATCAAGTAGCTTGATATCAAGTCAAGCAATGAATATCTAAAATCAAGCTCAAGTAGGTAATTTTTCACGAGCTTGATTTTCAAGTCAAGTAGTTGGTTAAAATGTCAAGGTACTTGGCTTGATGAATCCCTATACACGCTGTTCTTATTTTCAGAATAAATTGTTTCCAATGAAATGGAAGCCGCATTCCTGGATTTCTAGGTAGGACAACGCCTACTAGATCCATGGAAAGAAGACGAAAAGTCCGACTTCTTACTTTTTCTTATGAAATTCGCCTACATCATAATTTGATAACACACAATCGCTTTCCACCAGTTGAAGGAAAAATAGAGTGTTGATTTCAGTTTTCGATATTGGTCCTTCGGATATAATACTTACTCTTAATTGAGAAATTAAAGAAAAATTATAGCAGTAGCAAATTCCCATTGGAATAGGCATAGTAATCTTGGGATGCCGATTATCTCATTATTTCAGATTTCAATTTGGAGTTCCTTTCAATCGAAATGAATTAACACTAGAACCCAAGTGAAAGTGTATTGATTCGGAGAATAATTAAAACCCCTAGGGTGTCAAATTTCGATAACGTCTAAGCGTCATCCCTGCAGGAGATTCAAACCTTAGCGAATGCTCTGGTAAACACCCGATAATGATAATCTCAGCGTGACACAATGCCCTTCTAATCCCTCAAGGTGCTCGAAATTGCTAATGATTTCCGGAAACTGATTTTGACTGATTAACCACACTAACATTTCGCCAAATTGGTGGTTGAGAATGTAACTCGCGTTGTGCTAATTGGGACTTCAAGTCAGCTCGTTCACATAACAACCTTGATGTATCTTACAAAAGTGGATGACATGTAGAATGCTGAAATTTCCGAAAAGTATATTCTAAGTCAGAGTTTTCACGTGTAGCACATAATCGAATAAGTATGTTGATAATGAATTCCAACGGTTGCTTTCTTATTATAGTAGAATATCTTTTAGAGAACAAACCGATTTGTAGCGGTTTTTTTAGTGATTTGCTCGGGTGGTCGACGATTCCTCGGCGCGCACAACCCTTGGGCCTCTCTTACTGCACGATATGCCTTATTTTTCATTCGAACTAGAATCTCCATCCTTATAAGGTTCAATTGACGCAAGAAGAAGCCAGCTGACCATGGAATGCATCTATAAAGGTTGTCTCCAATGTTTGTCGTTTTGGTGTATGGAACGTGCTCTTTTTTCCTTATTTTATAAGTTAGATATTTAATTATATTTAATATTATAGAAGTAATGATTACGTTGGAGAGAAAGAATGTGGTTTCACATAATGCCTTCATATTGTACAGGGTGGGCAAATTTCGATATTTTAGCATTACAACTTTCAATTCAGAGGAGATAAGCAAAATTTGATACCTCATTCTCTTTTTCTGCGAGAAAATAACAAGAGCAGTATTAATTTTTTGGGCACCTTCTTTTATTTTCGATTTATAAGAGAAAATTGGAAGAATGGCGATATCGAAAAAAAACTTATATCCCCGCTGATACTGATGATAGAGCTCTGAAATCAAAACATCATACAGACACCCTTTTACTTAGAATCCACTGTCGTGTTCGTCTTTCTAGCAGGAGTCTTAATGACGAAGCTATAACCCAATTTTTTTTAATAAGAACACTAGATTTATGTGCCATTTTTTGAAAGCTTAATTTCAACTGATTCCCTCAATATTCCCATGGCTTCAAGTGTTTATAAGTACATTGTCTTCGTTTTCTCCGAAAGACACTAAAGAACGTATAATTTTATACAAAATTTCGGCTCTTATCCTATGGATTGCATATCACAGTTCTGAAGGAACCTTTTCGTTCAACATTCTTCTTCTGATAGTCATTTAAATCCTATTGTACATTTATTCTATACAAACTGAATAGGCTTACAGAATTATCAAATTTCATTATTATACTAGATATGATATGTTTCATCGCAAAGTCTTATCTCCAATAGTTCCGGAATTTTTTAATAGTTCTCTCCGAATATGTAATATTCCAACTTTGTTCTGTGAACATGATCTGGTAGTTTACAAGCTTCGCTTCTTTTCAGGGCCTGCAGGTTCTATTCTGAATTATTTGTAATTCTTTTTCGTTTCTTTTTTTCAAAAAATTTTTGTGTTTTACATAGGAGGAAATTTTAAACAATCGTTCAATATTTGCAGTGTTTTTATTCCATTCTCTTCAAGTAATAATAGAAATAATCAACAGTTTCAAGATTCAATTAATTTCATTTATGACATCATGCAATACTGCTTCTTCAAGAGGCTTTGCAAAGTAGCATCTTAAATATATTTGAGTAGGTAATGAAAATTTTATTGAGGACAATATGAAAATATCTTAAAATATTTATCTAGTTGCAGTTTTTGATTTTCACTTTTTTGTTTGTTTGAAAGTTTGTCAAAACCTTATTTCTCTGAAAAAAAAATTTTTTTTCTCTGAAGAAAACATTATTGCTCGCAAAGATTTCTTGTCCCATATTGCATAGGAACCTAAAGGACAATTCCACACCGAAATTTCAATTTGATCATCTTGTTGGCTGAACTCAATAACAACCCTACTTTTCTTTCCGTCAATTCGGACAGGAATTCGTTTTTTATTAAATTTTTTTTCACACCTCACTGCTCAAGCCTGAATAATTAACACAAATAAATATTTTGCATTGCTCGCAGCGGGACGACAGAAAGAGGCGCATCTCTTTGATGTTTTTGCCGAAAGTTAAACATCGAGAGGTTCTCATTTATCTAAATGAAAGCGAGCCACTTCAGTTTCCACACAAACAGTTTCATCACTTGAACAAACGGAAATGTTCATGAATCCACATCGAATGAAGGGAAGTTGAGGGATGAACGAATTGAATTCTGAAAAAATGAGGAAAGAAATGACGTGCAGTATTTTAGCGCTCGTTCGTACATGCGCCAATTGCGCTCTTGGAAAACGCACATTTTCCATATTTCTATATATATAGGTTGTGTCTGAATAACACCGAAAAAATGTAAGGGGTGAATCTATGATGAAAATTAGGGTGTGTGTTTGGTATAATTTTTTTTGAAAAACCTCCCCCTCCGAAAATCAACAAAAAAAAACGAATATTATAATTGTATTGTCGATATTGGACCGGTTTTGTTCATTGTTTTACTATTATTATTATTCCACTATTGTTTTAGTTGTAAAAGTCTCAGCCTAGTCGAATCAAAATTTGGTTGCTCTTGGTCAATTAAATATAATTTTGACTGAGACTTACTAATTTAGAATTCAGAAATGCAAAATTGGTATTCAGAATTGGTTACATGTTCTTCAGAATTAATAAAGAAAATAGGTAGAATAGCCATAACTACCTCTATCTCATACCTGTTGTGTTGCATATTTGTACTGGTACCTCACATTCGCTACTGCTCTGAACAGGGATTCACGGCTTGGCTTGATTTTCATGCTACTTGGCTTGAAATCAAGTCAAGCTCATGTCAAGTAGTAGTTTTTCAATCTCAAGTCAAGTACTTATTCACCAAATATTTTAATCATATCAAGCTAGTTGATTTTTAACATTTTTTTTGTGTATTGTCACATCAATGAGAAAATGTTGAAATGAGAAGGAAACTTTTTTGAAATAGAAACATAAATTAAATCACTATAAATCAAAACAAAATAAATAATAATAAAAAAATAAAGTTTCTTAATATTGAGAAACCTCAAGGCTTTGCTTGATTTCATAATTTTAAATCCAGGATCTAAGACTCATGAGGCATCTTATAGATTTGTCGCCTAACCTATTGGGGGTTTTTGTAACTGTGAGAGGAGCTCTGGAATATTGTCTTTCATCAGGAGCTGAAGATACTAGCGTTGATAAAAAATCCTTTGCCCTTTCGACCAAGTTTGGAAAGATATTTCTGAAACTACCTAAATATATCAATAGATTTCATAGAAATGTGAGAAAACTACTAATAAAGTCACACTGGCAAATGCTTCAGTCTCTTGGCGCTCGAGGAATCCCCTAATTTAGTATGAGCGCCCACAAGATTGCAGAAATATATACCGTGCGACGCGTGCATATCAAGCTCAAGTAATATCAAGTAGATTGATATCAAGTCAAGTGAATTTTTCACGATTTAAAAGTCAAGTAAATGATTGAAATGTCAAGCTACTAGGCTTGATGAATCCCTACCGGTGTTGCATATTTTTACTGATACCTTACATTCGTTGGTGTTCTGAATTACGTATTATATTATCTGAAAATGAATTGATAACCTCTGAATCAGAATTTCCTTTTTTTGAAATTCTTCTACAAAATTTTTCTGAATTCTAACTTCTAACCTTATCGGAATTTTCAATTTCGTTTTTCTCAAATTAAAACAATTATTATAAAATAAATGTTGCCTTTTCTGCAAATGAACTTCGATTTTCTGAATTACAATTGGAAAAGGTGTAGTGTTTACGTTTCTGTTGGACCCTAAATCCCCAGCAAATCTCTTCCAAACTATCAAAACAAATCAACGTAAATACTATTTATAATCAATTTAGCCTCCGAAACCCTCCCATGAAAATTGCAGGAAGATATGGGATTTGAATTAAATTCTAATGAATTTGTGATGTCCGGCAAAATAGTTGTGAAGCCAAAGTTCCACCACTGCTGACCCTGCGGTCGGTCTCACGTCACTATCAAAACCGAATCCAGTTATTCCTGGCCAACTTACCGACTGTCCAGAGTAATCCCGGACTTGAGGATCGGGAGCAAACCCAACCACAAGGGTGTCAGCAGTGGCCCAAAACTGGACTCGCGGAATGTTTCTATCCAAAACTCAGAAATAGAAGGCGTTGGACCCAGCAACAGTTTATTGTCTGGTCCAACAATGTCAACAATTCCAATTGTGTTTGGTTATGTCAAGAATGACATGTATGCAAATGACGTGTTTACGTTTCGGTAATTAGCCTCCTGTGCTGTTAATTAGTTTCGTGATCGATACATGAAATGGACAGGATGATGTTCATCGGACTTGAAACGCTAGAGTACTGATTTCGAAGAATTTTGAAATTTGAGGATAGTTCTCGGTGAAAAAATTTATTAATTATTCATTACTGATTGAAATTCGTATGATTTGTGATTAGAACGCGCCTCAGATCTACTCAGCCAGCAAATCTGTCTAGCCCACAACTCTACCTTATTATTGCTATTAGGCCAATTGAAAAGTCCCCAGTCTGATGCACAGATGGCGGTGCTAGTATTAAATCCATATGATTTTTAGTTAGTACCAACCTTCAAACGATACGTGTCAAAATTTGATAGGATGCTGACCATTAGTTTGTGAGGGTATTGTGTTGTGAGTGTAGCTACTTTTGTTATTCGAAAAAAAGGAAAGAAAAGATTTTCGTGTGCTGATAAAATATTGCTTTTTGAAGGGAAAAAAGTTGAAGCCAAATCTTGGCTTGTTGAAGAGTTTCCGGGGTCTGCACCAGGATAATCCAACCTCATGGATTGGTATGCTAAGTTTAAACGTGGTGAAATGTGCACTGCGAACGAATTGGGCGAAAAAATAAAAAAAGTTCACAAAATAATTTTGAATGACCGTAAAGTGGTGTTGATAGAGATAGCAGACATTGTAAAGATATAATCTGAACGTGTACATCATATCATTCACGAATATTTGTACATGAGAAAGATGTGTGCAAAATGGGTGCCGCGCAAGATCAGAATGGATCAAAAGCAACAACGTGTTAATGATTCTGAGCAGTGTCTGAAGCTGTTTAAGTGCAATAAACCTGAATTTTTGCGTCGATATGTGACAATGGAAGAAACATGGCTCCATCATCTCACTCCGGAGTCCAATATACAGTCAGCTGAGTTGACTGCATACGATGGACCGAATTCGAAGCGAGGAAAAACACAACAGTCAGCCGGAAAGGTTATGGCATCAGTATTCTGGGATGCGAAAGGTATAATATTCATTGATTCCCATCAACAGCGATTATTATATAGCGTTATTGGATCGTTCAAAGGATGAAATCTTTAGAAAACGGCCCATTTGAAGAAAAAAGGTGGTGTTTCATCAAGACAATACGCCGTGTCACAAATCAATGAAACAATGGCGAAATTGCATAAATTGGGCTTTGAATTGCTCTTGCATCCACCGTATTCGCCAGATCTGGCCCCCAGCTACTTTCTTCTGTTCTCAGACCTCGAAAGAAATTTAGCGCCAATGAAGAAGTAATCTTCGAAACTGAGGCCTATTTTTAAGCTAAAGACAAATCGTACTCCAAAAATGGTATCGAAAAGTTGGAAAATCGCATATAATCGCTGTGTCACCCTCGAAGGCAATTATGTTGAATAATAAAAACGAATTTTGCCAAAAAAATGTGTTTTACTATGGGAGACTGGGGACTTTTCAATTAGCCTTTTATTTAATATGGATCGTACCTACTACGAGAACATGAAAAGGTCGAACTCACTGAAATGAAAATTATTAATATTTATGAATTCGTTATAGGAGAATATTAGAAAAGATAAGATTCTAGACTTCCAATGCCTTGATAACCATATACATGAGTACACAACATCAATTGGAAAAAGATCCCATGAGAGAAAAGTTTAAGTTAGAATATCCCAACCCAACATTCTTTTTCCATAAAGATTATGGAAGAGCGTGTGCAAGAACATGTGTGATCGCAGTCATACATTGAAGATGTCGGATGGAGATTACATCGTGGAATTTCCGGAGAGGGTGGTTCGCTGAATTGTTACCGCTTTTTCCTGGGGATATTAAGCCGAACTTAAAACTTCGATTTTCAGGGAGTATGAGAACCTTTAAGAGAACAGATTTATTCGCATGAATACTTTTTTTTATCGAGCACCGGGAATTTATCCCGAGAAAAAATGGAATTTCCGAAGTGGTTTCACACGAGGAATAAAGGAATTCATGGGAATTTATGACAAAACGTGGTTAATTTTGAATATTCGAGATTTCTTACTTACTCATCGAAGGGATATAAAGTTATATCCATAAGTATAAAGCAATGGAAAGTCTCTTTAACCCCCACAATTCTGGAGTAAACAACGATTGCTGGATATGAAAACATAAATTCCTCTTGGAGTTTTCAACCTTCCATTGGTCGGTCGGTGGTCGAGTCACATATCCCTTAGGGCAGGTCGGGAGTTCTAGCCCCAGGCCAAGAAAGAAATTTTCCCGTCACAGAGAAACGTCTAACTATTTGCTGTTGGATAAAAAATTAACAGTGAAGTGGCGATGGGACGCAATAACAAAGCCTAACAAAACGCAATCAGTTATTCAGATTCGTACAAACCTTCAGCTTCTGAGAAGTTCCACAGAGACCTGGAAGAATCTAGATATGAAATATTGAAAAAAATCGTTAAATCCAACAAGTTTGGTTAATTCATCATTCTTCTTGGCAATACAACTCCCAGCCTATTTACCGATCAGAACAAAAAAATTCACTATATGAAAGTTGTAGACAGGTTGCAGTCAAGAAATCTTGGGATAAATTTCATTTCTACCCAAACTTATTTCCAATTGTATCCTACCTCCCAGATTCTAGACTGCTAGATTTAAGTCAAGCAAACCTTTATGGATTAATACCTTCATTCAATCTAATGAAAGCGATAAGGAAATTTGGCGTTCGGAATGGAGTTCTTGTAATGTCTCCAACAAAAGTCTTATCGTTGATCCTTCAGAAAAAGTTCTAGGTTTCAATCTTGCTAGGATAATTTGGTGTCTTTTAAATCGACTTAGGACTGGTCATGGTCGTTGTAATAGTAAACTTCTCAAATGGCATTCTATTGATAGCCCACTATGTGAGTGTGGTGTAGAAGAAACCATTGACCACTTGGTGAATAATTGTCCAATTTATAAATTTCATGGTGGTTTCCAAGCTAACCATTCAGTTTAAGATTCTTTCTTAGAATGAGTCGCTAACTTCAAATCAATATAATGGAAACTAATATTTAGTACTCCTTTCTGGTTCTTTTTTTGTTTTAGGATTCAATTATAAAGTCGTCAACCATTGGTGAAGAGAGAGGATGGAGAAAATTTTGTTTTGGTTGAAGAGGAAGCCCTTCAATATAAATATGTCAGCTTATTCTGTAAACGTATCCACAAACCAGTCACTACACCTATACGGGGATACAGAGTTTTGGCTGATATTTTTATCTGTTCTCTTGTATCATACGTTGAAATGACCTGTTTACATTTCCTCTGCTAATACTGAAATCACATCTACACATGCTCTGTTATTTGAAGTTGATAATTTTTGTATTGCTCTATCTCAAAAGAATATATATATAACAAGAAGTCAAATCGATATATGTCGAGATAAAGGTTAACATTTTCAAAGGCTGTCATCAACCTCATCATATCATGTACCCACCCGATACTCACAGAATCTAATTGATTTCACCACTAACAAGGTTATCCTTTCCCAGCATTAAAATTTCAGGAAGGAATAAAACTTTTAATCAAATCAAGTCGCCAGTCATTTGAATATGCAAGGTTGAGTCCTCATAGCGGACTAGACTATTAAGAAGAAGATTAAGAAAGAGAACTCTTAACAGAATTATCATTTTTCCCCTGCAAACAAGCAAGAAACCTGATTGGATTAGTTTTGGGGAGACGTCGTGCATAGGAAGTGCTGACTTCTTTTATTAACTCGATAGGAAATTCGAGATCGCGGATTGTGATAGCTGAACGACAAATATTCGATGTTCCCACTTTATATCGCGTTTAAAATTTCCAGTAGAAAGAAACATAGGAACAGAGAAAAGAAAGAAGTAAAAATTAAATTATTACAACATTTCTTTGGAAAAAATGAAGAAAGATTAATGAATTATATTTGTACCTCCACGGTGCCTTTTGCACTAAGAAATACGTCTGGGTATACTTCTTATTAGACGATCGATTTCCTCTTGACGTATCTCTAATATGCAGTGGTCATCTCTCCATAATAATCCAGATATGTTCAATGGGTGAAAGATCGGGAGATCTAGGAGACTAAGGCAACCAATCAACTTGATTATCGTCCAAATATGTGTCAACGCTATTCTGGCTATATGTGATTTCCATTTCGATGTATTTCGTGGTTTCCAGGTTATTAAAAGGGGTTTATACCACGTGGCATCCTCGTGATCAGTCAATGTTTAACTACTACTCGCTCATCAGCGTTTCTTAGATTTCACCACTTTTCAGGATAAGTGAAACAATCTCAAACGTACCTTTGGTGAATAATAATAAAAAAGTCAAAAATACTAGGGGCCCTTTTTGTAAAAATTTACCGTAACGGGTCCATTTTCTTAGAATTTTCAACTATCTTTTCAATTGTACAGGGTGGGCTTTCGATGTTTTAGCACTACAAGTTTCAAACCAGAGGAGATAGACAAAATCTGATACCCCATTCTCCCAAACTAACAAGGGTAGTATTCGTTTTTGGCCACCTTCTTTTGTTTTCGAGTTATAAGCGAAAATTGGAAAAATGGTGATATCGAAAAACATTCATATCTCCGCTTATACTGATGATAGAGCTCTGAAATTAAAACATTATACAGGCACTTTTTTACGTAGAATCCAGTGGCGTGCTTGTCTTTTCAAAAGGGTGTTTAATTACCAAGCTATGACCCAAAGTTATGTTTTTTCAAATGGGAACACTAGATTTCTGTGCCATTTTTTGAGAGCTTATTTTTTCCTGATTTCAAAAATATATAACATCGTATGGTTTGTATCAACATGAATAACAAAAAATGGTCGAAAACCATTTTTTACCTAAAAATCTCAATATTTCTTTGGTTTCAACTGTTGATGAGCACAGAAAAATTGAGTTTGTACATTGAGAGAAGCAAACCCAAAACGACGAATCATCCTTGCATCATGACAATGTGAGCTCACAGACATTTGTATTTGGACTTTTGGACACACAAAGAATCGAATCAATGGGTTATCCGCCTTACAGCCTCGACTTGGCACTAAATGACTTCTGTCTCTTCTCAGAAATTAAAAATGAACTTTGTGAATAACGATTTTCATTTTGAGGCCTTCAAAACGCATGATTTAGAACTACCATCTTCTGACTGGAAAAATATTTCGAATGATGGTTCTTCAATCTCATGCAAATGTGTATAGATCTTAAAGGCGATTATTTTGAAATGCAGTGAAAATATTTTGCATCCAATGCACTTGTTTATTTTTTGTATTCTCATTACATAAATAGTAACCCTTGTATTTCCACTTACAAACAAATTGAATGAACAAATATATCGGAATCGACGAATAATTTCTCTGATTTCAATAATACGAACTAATACATAGCGATAAATCTCCGCATGTTGTCGTCCTTTACCGACTATTCTGTGAGCTTTCAGAATAAGCTATATATCCTGCTGATTGAATTTTTGGGTTGAGACGTCCTGTCGCCATTAATTCAACATTGGGATAACTCGGGAGACATCGAAATGAATAGGAGAGATGGGTGTTTACGTCCAGACTAGACGGCTAGAAGGACAATCTGGCTTATTTGCATATAACGCCAATAAATTCATTCCACCTAATTGATATCGAATGAGCTCTGTGTGGTGGCAGAACTGTCCAGCTTCAGGCTTCTATATTGATAAATGTGATACCCGTTTCACAGCCAGCAGCGTATTTACACATTCTGTTTCGAAAATATATGTGTAATTTTGTGAGTTTTTGTAATTCGTTCCTGGTAAAATGGCTGAAAACTGGGATTACTCTGAATTAATTAATTTTCAACGCATGGTTTTTTGTCATACTAGTTTGTTATTTTTATTTCAATGCTCAGTTATAAATTATTGTAGAGTACATAATGCGTTTGGTCAGAATCTGAACATTTTATGGTCTTTGGGCATTATGTGAAGAGAGAAATAATTTTATATCTATCTAATGAATTTTGAACACTATCAATATTTTTATTGGCTATTCTTAAAGGATACCATGAATGTAAGACTGATTCAAATTTCATTGTCTGGTTATTCTGTAAACAAAAAAAAAAGACTGAAAATGTATGCCTGCAATAATTTTTTGAAGATATAAGTACATCCTCTATATATCTTTCAGCAACAGACGAACCTCAATAAACAACACAGGTGTTTCATAGATATGGCTATTCATTAATCATTTTCGAAATTTTAATAGATGTAACCAATTCTGAAATACAATTTGGTATTTCTGAATTGCAAATTAGTGAATCTCAGTTCAAAATTAAATTTTCTAAAATCAATTTTTTATTATTATTTTATTTTGTTACCTTATGTTTTGCAAAAGAATTTGATTGACGTGTAACTCTAGAACGAATCAAGATATCTATAATCTGCTTTCTGATATCTCATTATTTTGAAAGAAGAGATCGATTTTTTCTGTAAATCTAATAGTTCTCGAGATGCTTTCAGTGAGCATCGAATTTGGTACCACTTTCAAATTCATCTGCAATACGGGAAATAGTGAATCTATTAACTGAATGAAATCATCCATGGATTCTTGTTGAATTTCTTTCAGTATTCACGAATAAGTACTGATTTTGATGAAGCAATATAACAATTTCTCTGCTGCAGCCTGTATATATCCATGATTAAATGGCATAATCTACTGAGTACAAATAACACAAGAAATGACAAAAAATAATGCAGTGTTGCCATCATAACCATTTTAAATTTTACTATTCCTATTGAAAAGAACTATTGAATTTCTTGTAGCATTTTACTCTGGAGTTTCAAAAGTTCGAAAAAGTCTTACATAATCCTGCTAATAAAGGAGTGCAATATTTCTGAAATATATTTTGTTAAGGTTGTTACAACGATTTTAGGATACACAGATCTTACCATGGACGGACATGATATTGAAGTTTTACTGTTTGGCCTGAAATGTATTAAGTCAGTATAGATTTAGAAAACAGAAAAAGAATGTTTTCTTCCCAGAACTCTCCTTCGCTAGTCTAGGAGTGAGCTTACAGCACTGACACCCTATATTTTCGCAAGAAATTAAATTTTTTCATTTGTTCTCAATCCATATTATATAAAGTTTGATATAAAATCGGAAGCTCAACTGAAGTAGATTGAAAAACCTAATACGTCTTTTCGCACATATTCGTACCTTTTTTTCCTGATTCGAATCTCCTAAAGACATCAAATTATTTTGAAACATAAAATTCACTGCACAAAAAGAATCTATTTATCATTCAGTTTAAAATTTCCTGTACCTATATCGGTTTCCAAAAATTATAAAAGGCCTATTATTCACGAAAAACCGACTGATTACAAATTCAGAACTTCCTCTGGCGAATTTACTCAAGCATTTTGGATAATTTCCAGAATATTTTCAGCTTTAGCATCGCTTAAAGCGGCACCGATAAACAATGAGAATCTCATTAAAAATTTCATCCCGAAATCTAATATCGGTATCAGCGTTGGACCGTTATTCTTCATATGTCCGCCATTATGTAAAACCAACTCTGATAATGTGCATAGATTATTGACCCAAACCAGCAGCGTGAGCTGGAAGCTGTGGGATAAGTACAGGGCAGTACTTCATGTGCAAGGGTTGAGACGCAGGAGATGGCAAGGGAGGTTTTAAAACAAAATTAATTCTTCTCAACCTTCATTCCAAAACTGAAACTCGAGTCTCCTGTCTTGAATGTTGTTCTTGTCAAATCAAGTCAAGAATATATGGACTTGATGAGACATACGATTGAATTAAAAACTGTTACCATCTTATACAGGTCTCTCCTTGTTATCCAATAATGTTTCGGTATTGGTAATTTTTCAATTTTGTCAATTTATAATATTCTTTAGTGAATGAAACGTTCCACAGGGTATAAACACTTCGACTTTATTGGTCAACATGGTCACCTTCAAGATTGATACATGTACTCCAACGTTTCTCTAACTTCTCAACACCTTTTCGTAGAAATATTCGTCTATGCTTTCAAAATAGGCTTCAACATCGACAATCACTTCTTCGTTAGAATAAAATTTCTTTCCCTTGAGCATTGTTTGAGTGTTTGCTTGAAGCAAGTAATCATTGGTTACCAGTTCTGGAGGATAAGATGGGTAATGAAGCAGCTGGAAAAGCAATTAGGTCAATTTGACCATATGTAATACTGTTTCTTGATGGTTTTACCTTTGAAAAGATAGCTAATGAGCATCATGTACATCTCAGAATACGGATGCCGTAACTTTGCCAGCTGATGTTTGAAATTTTGTTCGGCTTTCACTTACTGCTTTTCACTCAGTTGATTTTCTCTTTGACTCAGGGTTGTAGTGATGAATCCATGCTTTATACATCATATTGACACCAAAACCCCTCAAATTCTTTAATAAAATTTTTTTTGATAGAATTGATACACTTTGAAAGAATAACGAATGAATCATCTAGAAATGCTAGTACATACTAATTTACACCTTATGAATATAAAAAATAAATATTGAAAAATTCGCTTAAACAGCTCTAATAGAAAATAGAATTAAAAAATTAATAGTGTAAATAGAATGCACACTGCATTTCGTGGAATTTTTTTAAGTTTTCTGAAACAACATCCGAATTAGGGTAAAGCAGAGCGTTCAACATAGTCGGTAATTCTTCGACCACGTTTTATGCCAGTATACCAGATTTCAACCATTGTTGTTGATCGGGCACACTTATCAAGTCATTCACGTTGTTTGTACATTATTTTGTCTTACTACCAATGATCCTGCCAATTCTTGTTGCGTTTGACACGAGTATTGATCAAGTAATGCCTCCAATTCTGCATCTTCGAACACGCCATTCAACGTCAAAATCACTATTGTAGAAGCGTTAAAACTACTCTCGGCACGTTCATTCACTAAAATCGGTTTCACCTTAGGTATATGAGAGCATTCGATGAGCATCAGCAGCAGATTTTTCATATTGAAGCAGAAAATCAAAACCTCCCGCAAATCACGATAATTTGACTCGTAAGCTGACATTTTTAATCGAGAATAGCTTTTTGATGCAAACACAAATTGAATTAATAATTCGATGGCGTTATGTTTACAAAGAACTGAGCTTATTGTATAACATCTACGATCTATTTATTTCGACTACCCCTTTACGCTACAGCCATCTATTGCAAAATGGCGGAATCAAAGTTGTACACCTAATATATAGCCCCAAGATCAATAGTTGAACAATATTTTCTGGCCGAAAAACCGAATGTTATGTGTTATGAACTTGGGGGTTCCTATTCAAATTTCAATAATTCAACTAAACGAATTAGCACTTATTTTTAATAGGAAACCATAAAGAGCCGCGATCAGTTCGGATTGGACTCTGTTCGGAAGGTGATTAAGGGGTGATCCACCCTGGATTCCACCCTGGGGACGTTGTTTATTATCACATGTAATATGCATGGCGCTTTCGGGGTTGGTCATACTCTAATACGCAACTATTTCAATTTATTGTTATTGCTGAGTTTGACCGTAGAATGGCCGGTCTCTGTATACAGCCTTCTCTTCTGTGTGTGACATTTCCATTTTGGGAGTAATTTTAATTATTGACTGCCCACGGAGTTTGAAAATCTAACGGACTACTTTGCAGTTAGGATGGTCAAACAATTTACGGTGGTCCGTTTGAAAGGCCTATTATTATGTGATATCGGATTCGTCTCACTGGAACTATCGTTTGATCTGAGGGCGAATCATAAACATAGATAGAGAAAGTATACTCAATTTTTACATGTCCCCAACATGGTTAGATTACGTTGTCGGATTGTGATATATTTTCAAATCTACAATTTTACTATATCGTTATGAATGTATATTATATTGAATTAAATATATTTATTTGAGTGATTCCCGATTATATGTGCAGATTTGAATATTTGGAGTCCGATATTTTTCCTAATTGACGAATTTGTAATAAGCAGAATATTTATTATTTTCTGTATCTACCTGCTGAAATCCAAGGTTTGGCAACTTTTGCTTTCCTAGTGTCATCGGTTGTTTCACGTCGTTTGGCACTTGAAGTTTGTTTTCTGAATTTCTGATATATTTAGGTATTTATTTCAATATATTTTGAGTTAATATGAAACCTTAATTTACTATGGGATATAGAGGTGCGTTCTTAGTGGAGAAACTTGTAAATTTAGTGAAATATCGTATTACTGATATGTTCTCATTTCCGCGCACCTTTATGTCAAATTTGATAGTTCATGTTGGGGAATAAATTTGCTTACTGAAAATTATATGTATATGCTCCCTCTATCTATCTTAATTACTCTGAGGGAAGGCCTAATGATAAACCTTTTGTTAATAATTCTGTATTGTATAGCATAGTTGAAGGTGAACTACAAATAACAAAAAAAAATCACTTTTTTTCCTCTTCAAAAATATAACACATGTATTATAACATAAATTTCTAATCAAATTATAACAACCATCAAAAGTTTCAGTTCCACACGGCAAACAATCTAGTACAGATCTATAAAAATTTGTGAATTAAAATACCTGGTGGCCACCAAGGTCTCCGGATTTGAAAACGTTAGATTTGTTCCATATTTCAACAATTTCAAAATGATAACTGTTGTTCTTCAAATGTGATCAAAGGAAAAATCTAATGTTGAATTATTTTAATTATCTGAAGTTCACAGATTGTTATAGATAGGCAATGTTTATTTGCTGTGAAACTGAAGCTTTTGATGATTTTTATAGTTTGATTGGAAATTTACATATCATGTTATATTATTTTGAAAAGGAAAAAAAGCGATTTAATTTGTTATGGAAATTGTAATGGTGTACATTTAAAAATAGAAGTTTGTAGATTAACTTCAAAACTAATGAAAATAAAAAATAAATCCATAATTCTGCAACAGGTTATTCTATACCCAAAAACTTTCGCATGAAGCTTGAATTGATATTTCACATCCGAATTCACTATTTCATTTGAGAAAGAATTTGTATCAGTAAGTCGAACTTCATAATTTGAAACCAACCCCGGTCCAAAATTATAAAATTACAAACATTGTGACAAAAATTTGAAATTATTATTCTTGAGCACTCGTCTCCGAGACTGGTCAAAAATAATAAAATAAAAAATTAGCGTTTTTTTATAAATCAACAAAACTTCGTTAAGATTACCTATACTATACATACATGTAGGATCCAGTTATTGTTCCCTGTAAATAATTGCGATGGTCAACCGGATGCTTGGAGACCTATTAGTTTCTTTTAGTGTCGAGGGGATGACAGTTTCAATTGATTTACAGGGAACGAATTGTTATTCTACATATAATGTGAAAAGGATGTGTAATTCTTCGAGGTGTCGAAGATATGTCATGGAGTGGTAAAACTTGAAGAGATTTATTGGGGGGTTGAGAAAGTTCGAAGACAATACGGTCGTACCAGATCTGTTACATCTGTGTATCAGGTTCTAGTCCTTCGGGAATATTCGATTTCCAGGAATCCGCGAAGATCTTTGTGGGCGGTACGGCAAAGCTCTCATTGGACTAGGGGATGGTACTTTCCCTAAGGGTGTGGTCAAGCCGAAAGAAGGGAGGTCGATATTCGAGACATGGTAAGTTCCAATCGGGATTTGGGAGAGAGCACAGTTAAAATTAAGCCGAAGACGGGCACAGTTCAAAATTAGAGCCGAAGACGGGTACAGTTCAACTTGAGCCGAAGACGAGTCAAGTTCGGTCGGTCAATTTAAGACGTAAGACGAAAAGACGGTTCGCGGACTAAATTAAGACGAGTTAGAGACGAGACGACCGAAAACTTGAAGTACGACGAAGACGTTTCGAGTAATCAACAAACGAGTTGAAGAAGAAATTCAGTATCGTAGTGAGAAACTTGTTAATTAAGACGTAATTAGGATCTTCTCAATACTGATTTTGTACTGTATAATTGTGGCTTTGTAAATAGATGTAAATAATTCAAAAGAGTTTAATTATTACAAATCCAACAAAGTCACGGAGAAAAAGACAAAAGGCCAGGTAATCGAATCATAACTCTAGACGATCGATTAACCAAGCCTACATACATAGAAGTACATATTTATATTATTTCTTCAGTGAAGAAGAAATATTGTTCACGGCATTGATACATTATTTATTTCGAATTAAAATAAACTAGCAATAGATAACAGTAATCTGCTTTATTACGCGGACTGATATGTAGAAAGTTTTCAACCACTCATATCAAAAATGTTTATTCACCAGTGAAAATCAGAAACCCTACGTCAAAACTCGATAGCGGAAAAAGAAACTCTGGAAACATTTCACTGTAAATATTTTTTACATCCGACTGGCCTTTTTCTTCAGTATGAGATGTTTCGAAACTAACCAACTTCCTCCCGTAAACTTTTTTCATTGTGACATTCTCCTTCCCTTAGAACTGTTTGATATTCTGTTTATTCGAGAAGGCCAAATCTTTTCTCAGTCCTCAACTTTCTCATGCGTGGAAGGGAAAGGAAACAGGGTCCACATATTTGAAAAGTCGGGACCAAATTTAAAACAAAAGCATTTGAATTCCTGTCGGACGAACGTCGTCGACAAAGAGTTCGGGATTGAAAATGGGAAATATTTCCACTTCAAATAGTGGTGGACGTGATAAAGAAAAACAAATGTCCATCGCTCTGAATTGATTTTTTTCCCATCTGCGGGTCCCCTATACGTCCTGGAATTCCAATTAATACTACCACCTATAGACGTCCCGAGTTTATTATTTTTTAGAGCAGCACTTAATTAACTTCCAGATAGGTATGCGTTGTTGATTTATGAAAAAAAAATGAACGTTTCAGAAAGAAACTCGGAAAATTTTATTGTCCAGTCTTGATTCGTTGGTATTTACTCCTGAATAGGGCGAGTTGCTTTGATATTGAGTTGGAAAACGTTCGAATAGGATAGAATGATGAAAACTAGACGTGGAATATATTTCCTCTAATTCTGTGGCAAATCCGTTCGTTGTCTCATAACTTGCAGAACAAAATCGAATCCGAATTTCACACAGATCTAATGGTTATATTTCATTATTATCTGTTGGTACTCGAAACTCTCCTGTCATGGATTTATCAATAAATTATCTGTCAGAATTGTGATACAGAAATCAGTTCTACCAACAAACATTTTTCATTGCAGAATTCACTAATCGATATTCATGGAAATATTTCAATAATTTCAATGAAAATCTATTGAAATAGAGAAAAGAGTGTTTGGGGTATCGCGTTTTCGACAGAGGCGATAACTTTAATGTAGTACAGCATTTGGAAATATCCTTGAACACTCTACTAACTCAACTGGTCATCACCTCGTAACTTACCACACTGAACTCCCTTTTTCTCAGTTTTATACCTGGGTTATAAACATTAAATCATATTGTACACCGTGAATTTCTTCTTCCTCTTCTTATTCTCTAAGTTGAATGTCTGCGCAATGGTATTATGCAATTGAAGAAAAAATTGAGACTTGGATAGTTCGTTAGCGCGTAAATATCTTTCAATAAGAGCCCTACAATATATATTTCTTTGCAATAATATAATACATTATCATATTGTTAGATATCTATTAGATAGGTACCTACGACAGACACGACAAAACATTTCAAATTAATCATCCATTCTTTACTAGATCTTTTATGGTCTTCTCCAACAATATAAGCAACAAACAGTCTGGAGTGTTTTATAGAAATAAAATCAGAAGAGTTCTCAAATTCATATTCCTCCATGAACTTGAGCAAACATTATATTCAGTTTTTTGGCGGAGACGAAATGTACACGAAAGACAAATTAGATTCGTAAAAATATACAAATGAAATTTGTTTCATCCAGACTGTGTGGCACCGTCGGGATCATTTCTGTATCTCGCTAATTTGGTGCAGGTGCTTCTTTAGGGAAGGTGAAGTTTTCTACTTAATCAGGTTGCCTTGCTCCCACTGCACAGAAAAATATTTACCAGCAGTTTTCGAAACTTGGATTCAGGATGAATGGAATATAAATGAATATTATGAAAGCTGACTGAGACGTTGTTTGGAACTAATGGACTGTTCTTGTTGTTATAATTGTCTGCAGTGAATTATAGTTCATTATTTCCTCTATAAAAAAAATATTTTGGCATGAGGAGAAGTATATAATAATCAATAAGAAAAATTCCATATATTTTTTAGAGATTGATAAAATGAAAAGAGTATTGGAAAGCGAATTTGGATACTTTATAGATGATGAATTTTATTCCTACTTTTCGCTGAGTTTTTCGATAAGTGGAAAAATTTCAATTTCAGTGGAACTGATTCATTTTCAAATTTTCGTTGCTAAAATTTATGGTTTTATGTCCCATCAGACATTTGCTTGGTTTTGGTCCCAACGACAAATTTTTTGGGGGTTGTTGCCACCCTCAGGTGCTTTTTTCGGGATAATGTCCTCATAGGAATTCTTTTCTTCTTCTTCAAAACTCTTACGTTCTTGTGTTTGGTCGGTTCTATTCAACATATCCAACATCACCTTTTGACGTTAAGTTCAATATTAATAGGTGTACAACTTTGCTTCCACCGTTTTGCAATATGCCTGTAGCAGTAAGTGGTAGTCGAAATAAATAAATCGTAGATATCATACAATAAACATAACACCATCGAAAGATAAGTAGATTTATGTCTGCATCAAAAAGTTATTAAACATGTTAGCTATGAGCCAAATTCTCATCATTTGCAGGATTCATTTCTGCTTCAATATGAAGACATCTGCGAATATTCGCGGTTCCAGGGTCATACTCAGGCGTACTGTATTATGAGTTGTTAAAACCGATTGAAAAAAATCACAGGCGATCATTATCGTAAGCAATTAATGCGTTTAAGCCGAGCATTGAAAGACAAACGGCTGCAATACAACGAGAGACATAATAAAGTCATTTTACAGCATAACAATGCTCGACCCCATATTGTGAAAGTGGTCCAGACATACTTGGAAACGTTGAAATGGGTAGTCCTACCCTACCCGCGGTATTCTCCAGACATTGCTCCCCCGGACTATCACTTGTTTCGGTCAATGGCACACGGCCTGGCTGACCAGTACATCGTGAAAATTTGGATCGATTCGTGGATCGCTTCGAAAGATGACCAGTTTTTTCAACGCGGGATTCGTACGCTACCCGAAAGATGGGAGAAAGTAGTAGCCAGCGAATCATAAATGTATAACCAGCGGAAGCAAAGTTGTACGCCTATGTATTATGTAACAAAAGTGGACTAAATTCATTGGTCGAATAGCATCAAATTGAAGCAGTCGTAGATAAATAATATATTCGCGAACCAAAGCGAATTCCATCTATGTCCCATCCTAGATAACAAATGGAGAAGCTTGAATAACAAATGCTGGAATTCAGTGAATCAAGATCATCGATTTTCATATCAATGTTCCCTGTCAGCACTCTGATGACATTGAATTTTCATAGAAGCTTGAATCTGTCCCGATCCTTTTGTGTTCCAACGGCAGACAGTTTTCAGGGCATTGCATTGATCTCTCACAGCGAATTCGGTAAGGATCTGTTATTCATGGAATCATTGTCGAAACAACGACCTCTGCGGAGTGGACAGTCAGCCTGTCTCCCTCTGATGGAAAAACTGCACTGGACTTATCGATTGCTCTCCAACGCTGCATATCAGTCCATAAAACATTCATACCGAGTTTAACTTCAACTAAATCAATATTATAACGCGGGTTTGTACTGAAAAATGCATGTAGATCAGTCTGCCTCTTTTATCCAGAATGATTTCTGGGGAGCACATGAAACGGCTAATTTATTAATGCACTTTCCGAAAGTTTTGAACAACTTTGGACTGTCATTCATTTCGAATATATTTGGAAGTTTGGTGAATAGGGATTTTGAATTGTCGGAATATTCCCTAGGAATGTCGCTTTTCAGGTGTAGGAAAACATCTTTGAATAATTTCGACTTTATGTTTTCAACCGCTCATTCTCAAACCCAACCGCTTCATAATTTTGATGCAATGCCTCTATTTTTCGAATTTCAAACCGGTAATGGTGTCAAAGGACTCACTGATGCTGAAACCTTCCTCGAATTTAATTCTGTTCGTCCAATAAATTTTGAACGAAACTACCTAGAAACTTGAAATTTTGAATATAGAACGTTAAGAGGGATTACCACCATGTGGATTTCCGCGTATCAGTCAAGCTTTGGTACCCATTTATTACCTCTCTGGCGCTCCTGGTGTACAAAGTTGTACATTTGCCTTGTCTTCTTTCTTTTTGCGAACGTAAAAATAAGCAAATAAGTAGAGAGCAGCACTGTACGACGATCGATAATTTTTTTTTTCAAAAATAATGTTAATTTTTAATTTTGGTAGGTTTTTTAAAGAATATTTTGAAGGAATAATATATCTACATTGTACAGGGTGGATAAATTTCGATGTTTTAGCACTACAACCTTTGAAACAGAGAAGAAAAAATTTGATACCTAATTCTCGTTCTGTTTTTCTGAGCAACTGACGAGAGTAGTATTCATTTTTGGCAATTTATTTTTGTTTTGGAGTTATAAGCGAAAAAGGAATAATTGGCGATATCGAAAAAAATTATATCTCCGCTAATACTGATGATAGAGCTCTGAAATTGAAACATTATACGGGCACTTTTTTTACACAGAATCCAGTGGCGTGTTCATATTTTTAGCAGAATTATCAATTAGGAAGCTATGACCCACAGTTATATTTTTTTAAATGGGAACACTAGATTTGTGTGCTATTTTTGAAAGCTTAATTTTTACTTATTTCAAAAATATGCAACATCGTATGGTTTGTATCAATAGAAAAAGAAACAGATACTATTCCATTGAGCACAACAAATAGTGAATATTTCCATAAATATCGTCTAATGATTTTCGCATCGAAAAATTTATGTGAGCAAACAGTTTTTTGTATAACAAATGTGACAGATTAGGTGTGCAAATCTGCAATATTCTCGTACGATTTTGTTCTACAAGATGTGGCAGAATGGATGGATTAACCACAGAATTAGAGAAACAACAATTTTCGGTCATAACTGTATTAAAATATTGATATGCTGTTTTCAATTTCTCTAATTTCTGACTCCAGTAGTTACTAATTTTACGATTATTCTCTCGTTAGACAACAAATCTGGACCATCTGTCAAAATAATTAATGATGAACCATTTTTCACTAGTCTCACAAAAAATTCTATATGTTTGTTGAATGAGCCCATAAAAAGCTAGCATTAGTTTCCTAAACTGATTACTTCATTGTACTACCATCTGAACATAAACAGTAATGCGTATATCAATGTATACTCAGTTCTGAATTTTTCAAACTTGGGACAAGGATTATTTTGTGCCGCGAAAAAATAAATATAAAAGGCCCTCAAAGCAATCCCTCTTAATCCAAATTTCATCCCCTTGACTTCATGCGCATATAAGAATTGTTTGCCTCCATAAAGATTAAAAATGATTTGCATTATGATTCACAACGTTCTATTTCCCCACTCAGGCAAAATACAATGGCCCAGAAAGAGAGAAAATGGAAGATGTAATATTAAAATTAATTCATGAACGTCTACTTCCAGCAAAATTAAACGAGCCTCTACTCAACAATATCATTCAATTTAACAAATGTGCTTTTGTATATTTTTAATCTAAATTTTTTGAAAGCATATTTAATTCAGTTCGGAATTGGTTGGGGTGGGATATAAATTACTCTCGATAGAAGCTGCTCAGATTCCTTCTTTCTATGCTCAAATGAAGCAGCGTTATGTTCCCGAAATTGAATTTTTTCTGATAAAATGCAAACAACATTAGAAAAAATTAATGAAATCAAGTTAATCAAATGCAAATGAGAATTTTTTTTTGAAAGACTTCTTTTACGTACTCTGGTGGAACAAAATGTAACTGAATTCTTATTTTGGAAAATACGTGCGTTATGGATATCATTTTATACCGGGTAGCCCACATAAAATAGTCCAACCATATAAGTTTATCTGGAAAACTCCGAGACTGATTTATTTTTATCTTTGTTAGCGGTACACCCGGTGGTGTCACTAGGGGCCCAGGACCCCCTTAATTTCTGCTGTCTTCCCAGAAATATTGCATGAACAAAAAATACAACTTGAATTCAACATAAACTAGATGGACCAGTTCTCGCTAGTTTATTAATAGATCATCAACTTTCCATGCTCAACACGTTAGCCAATAAAATTTTTGTTCGTACAAAAAATTTTCGAAAGCAATTGAAACATGTTTTTTTTTTCACAGTTTATTATTATATCTAGTTACTCATTTTAGAAATTTTTTCAATATTGAGAACCCATCAAGATACTTAAATACAAACATTTCAAATTGAATAATTTTAGTTTATTCTATATTGTCCAGATCCAATCCGAGTGATTTCAGGATTATCTGGATAGTAAGACAAAAATCCTGAGAGTGTACTCTCCACTCTATTCAAAACACTTAATTTCCACAAACTCATAACGACCAGAGAGGAGAAACATTCAACTGGATCGATAGTATTCTGTTTTACGACACACTCAGTATATTTTATTACCTGTTTTGTCAGGTTTGAAACGAAGAAAGAAGCGCTACTTTTATGTGGAGAATCTATCATAAAGCTGGAATAAAAAGGAAATAAACATCACAATCTTCTTGGAGAGCCTCCAGCTTTGGTAGCTACCTAGCTTAGCTATTCCACTTATTGGATATAGCTGCAAAACTACATATTTAAAACTCAATGATCCTATAAAATTTATAGGAAGACGGACAGAAAAGCCATTATCTTGAACGATGACAGTGAAAATCTGAGGAGATAGGAAAACTTCGGATACTCAGCGATAGGGGATATAAAGCATATTTTATTTATTATTGCCGTACTTTCAATTATCATTGTTATTTCTGAAATATAAAATGAGGTGGAGTAGAGATGAAAGCGTACTTTATAATCGGTAGTATTTCGTTTGGGAAATTGCAAATTGACTTGATAAAAGCTTGGCTTTGAATCTGTTATAATCCACAACTATACAAATAACTACTAGTTCCGTGAAGCTCCTATCATCACCGTTGATTATGCCTATATAAAGTTGAGGATTAGTTAGACCATTTATAACTAGAACGGTGGGACTGGTTTTTATGATTTTTGATGTGTCTCTAGCCCGTGTATAACAGAATATATCAAACTTAAGAAAAATTTACATCTACTGAAGATACAACATTATGTAAATCAGTTCAAAAATGTAAAGGTGTACTTATAAAAACACATTTTCTCGAGAGGAATACAGGTACTCTCCTCTTACTTTTCAATACAGTTTCCGTAGAAGTTTTTATTCTGATTGATGTTGAAGTATACATTGTGTCTACTTAGATTTCAGCACTAATAGGGGGGCATGAAAATATTATTTATTCACGGTTTAGGCAGACTTGATAATATTAAGCTTGGAAAACTCTGTTCTATGCATTTTTTCTTCATCGAACTATTTTGCGATAATTCAATAGATTTTACTTTTTGTCACAAGTGTTCAATAGGTTTTTTTTTGGCCATAATTCATATTGATAGATCATGATTATATTGAACCGAAAAACATAGAAAAAAATACGAAGAATAGATGAAATACTGAAACGTATCCAATAAGCTAAACTAGGCTTGGCCGACGAAGCTGCATACATATTCAGGGGCACGTAAGAATAAAAATCAGCATTTCCCCTTTTAGTATTCAAGGTTCGACAGGACATCTCGGACAAACTACCCTTCCTGTCTACCCTCAGTCAGTCAAGTATCATCAAGGCTTGAATTTGCGATATTCTGTCCATCGTTATCACCGAACCAGAGGGTGGAAACGTCTTGGGTAGAATTATTATTCTAGACCAGGCGCATCCGCCAATCTGTCATTCGAATTCCCTTTGAATAACTTAGTGAATGTTGTTCCCTTTTGATTTGACCATTCGATTTATCAGATACGTGCCATCGTGCAAATTTCCCTCCGTTTCGCATGCTAGAAACGGTTCTTAGTACAAACAACGTTACTTCGTTTGAAACCTGAAAGTTTTTATTGGATAAGGGAACATTGGGATCTTTTCCTCTGGAAGGAGCAGGAGCCATTCACTGTAATGATTAAAACTTCGTGGATGAGTTCTTGTCCGGTAATATATCGAGATTAAGTGCTTTGATGAATTCTAACGGACGAAACTAGACGTTGTTACTTCAACTTTTCGATAAATAACGATTCTGTTTGTAGCTTCATGTCGTCTTGCGATCGGACGAAAGAGTTTAATCGATTGATTTTATTTGAGAATGAAGATCCAAGTGATTAGTCATCGTAAATCTATTTACATTCAGCCAAATGGATGGGAACAAAAAATATTGATTCATTCGGTTGAAAAAATTGTGTCCGCATAAAAAAAATTATTTATTTAGAAAAATTATAGCTATCTAAAATATTGACGAGTTAATAACAGATTCAATATATCCCAGGTCTACGTACAAAAGACACAGTCAGTGCTAAACTCCATTTTTTTTATTAGTACCAATCAATCTTCGAAAGATTCGTGTGAAAATTTCAGAATCAAGTATGGATTGACGACGGTTAAGCGACGCTACATTTGTTGTTGTTTGAAAAATGGTAAAAACGAGTTTCGAGCATTTAATACAATGCTCTTCGTCACAAATCGATGAGAACCACGGACGAATTGACCGAAATGCGTTTCCAACTGCTTGACCACCAAGATAATTTTCTATAAATGAGCCCCAGATAATACTGGCTTTTTGCAGACCTCAAAAGAATGCTTCAGATAAATAAATGCGGCTCTGATGGAGATATACAGCCAGAAATATGCGAAGAAATCATGGAAAATTTCATGAGAAGGATATGGTGCAATCGGGTATTCTCGTTTTCCATTGTTGATGTCATTTACAATGAAATAAACATCCAGTGATCTCCCTTAAAATATTCTAAATGTTTTTTGTTTTTTAATATCAAAATGAAACCTTTTATTGGAAAACACTAACTCAGAAATATTTTAGCCAGGATGTCCGCTTGCCAAAACCATCTAATGACAATATTGAAAAATGGATACTATTTGGTTCTTCAGGAACGTCGATAAATTAATAAACATAGATAGAGGGAGTATACGCAATTTTTACATGTCCCCAACATGGTTAGATTACGGTGTCGGATTGTGATATATTTTCAAATCCACAATTTCACTATATCGTTATGAATGTATATTATATTGAATGAAATATATTTATTTGAGTGATTCCCGATTAAATATGCAAATTTGAATATTTGGATTCCGATATTTTTCCTAATTCTCGAATTTATAATAAGCAGAATATTTATTATTTTCTGTATCTACCTGCTGAAATCCAAGATTTGGCAACTTTTGCTCTCCTAGTGTCATCTGTTGTTTCACCTCGTTTGGCGCGCTTTCTAGCGCGTTTGTTTTCTGAATTTCTGTTATATTTAGGTATTTATTTCAATATATTTTGAGTTGATATGAAACATTGATTCACTATGGGACATAAGAAGTGCGTTCTTTGTGGAGGCACTCGCGAATTGATTGAAATATCGTATCATTGATATATTTTCATTTCCGCGCGCTCCATGTCAGATTTGACAGTTCATGTTGGGGATGAAATTTGCTTACTGAAAATGACATAATATGCCCCTATTTTTATTATTCTGAGGAAACACCTGATGATTAACTTTTCGTGAATAATCCTGTATTGTATAGCATAGTTGAAGGTGAAATTCAACTATACGAATAGCCAACCATTCCTTATCACACATAGACGAACATTTATCTCCAAAAATGGCTAGAAACTATCGTATTTTCCAACACTCCGCACAAGACTAGAATGGAAGTCATAACCTTTCTCCGGAATTTGAATATACATCACCGGTTTCATTGACCGTGAGATAAAACGGGATGGACATTGGGATGCCATATTTTTCACGACCACCTCGGTCTGCTGAGGAATTTCATTTTTGGTCCGATCCGATTCTTCGGACGTCCATTCTAAATCAATCGAACGCAATTCCTCGTAAAGTTTGAACGTCCATCGTAGGGGGCATCGGACAGAAATAAAATTTGACGATGGGATTTGACACCGGCTGGTTTTCTTAGGGAAATGCGTCGTTTTCTAACCGATTCCTGATATATTGATCGTGGGCCCTGAAAAGTTTAGTGCTGACATGTTCTGAAACGATAGGAGGGTTGTTATGGTATGGGTTTATTTTGAAAGTTTTGTGAATGCATATGGTGAACGACTAGTCATCCAAAAACTTGAAAAATTGATGAAAATAACAATTTCAAGATCCCTACGAAATTTCGCGACAATAGACCCATCAGAACCATAGAAAATTCATCTAATGGGTGTTTTTTTTCGAGGTATATAACTTTAAGTTGGCATTACTGTTCGAGATGAGGACCGATTTAACAGCTGTCAAGTGATTTATTCTCAGTTTGGTTTGGCAATTCATCGTAAATAGACTCACGCCTGAAAAACGCCTGCAAATAGTGCAATTTTATTTCGAAAATAATGGTATCGCGCTCTACGTCCATTTTATTTTGTTGAGCGATGAAGCGCACTTCTGGTTGAATGGCTACGTCAACAAACAAAACTGCCGCATTTGCAGTGAAGCTAATCCTCAAGTGTATATCGAAACACCGTTACATACAGAAAAACTGACTGTTTGGTGCGCTTTATGGGCTGGTGGAATCATTGGTCCGTACTTCTTCAAAAACGATGATGGCCAGAACGTTACAGTCAATGGTGATCGGTATAGAGCCATGATTACTAACTTTTTCATTCCTGAATTGAACAACCACGATGTCCAGAAGCTGTAGTTCCAACAAGACGGCGCAACATGTCACACAACTCGTGCCACAATCGATTTTTTGAAAGACACATTTGGTGACCGCCTAATTTCACGTTTTGGACCTGTGAATTGGCCTCCAAGATCTTATGATTTAACTCCGCTAGACTACTTTCTGTGGGGCTATGTAAAGTCATTGGTCTATGGGGATAAGCCACAAACCCTTGACCATTAGGAAGACAACATTCGCCGTGTTATTGCCGATATACGGCCACAAATTTTGGAAAAATTCATCGAAAATTGGACGTCCAGATTGGACTACATCCGAGCCAGCCGTGGCGGTTATATGCCAGAAATCATATTTAAAATGTAATGCCACAAGATTATCTTGCGAATTTATAAAATTCATGTCAATCGAATAATCCATCGTTGTTTTATTGCAATTCGAAGTTCTATAGCTCTAAAAAAACACCCTTTACAACATCGAAAAATTATTTAAATAAATAATAATACACTGCTGATTTCCACAAAATTTTGTGGAAATCAGCAGTGTATTATTATTTATTTAAAATGAATTTCCATCAAGAGAAGACCGAATCAATCAAATATTCGAAAAATTATTATTAGAAAATGAGGCTGGTACAACTTTTACGTGAATGGATTGCGATACCGAGCTATGATTAATGATTTTTTATGGCCGGAATTGGAAGATATTGATGTATATCCTCAACATGATGCATCTACGTGCCACACGAGCAACGAAACAATTGCAATATTGCCAACGTTTTTTGGCCTTGGTTTTTTCTGAAGAAGTGATCACAATTGGCCACCAAGATCTTGTGATTCAACACCTTTAGACTTCTTTCTCTGGAGCCGAGTAAAAGATAAGCTCTATGCCAATGCTACACAATCGAGATGGTATTCGTGAAGTTATCGGGGACACAGCCGAAAATGTGCGAATTAATCATAGAAAGTTTCATAAAAAGGATACGGTACTGCAACCGACGTTGCATGGCGGCGATTTGGCAGGTATCCTCTGTCATTGTTAAAGGCATACTTTCCTCTTCAGAATGAAATGAACACGCATTGATTCATCTTGAAATATACTTTCTCTTTTAATATCAGAATGAAACTTCTTATTGGAAAACACTATTTTTTCAGATACGTGCAGTAAGTACAGTTATCATTAATATTCTTATGGAAACATTTCTACCATTCAGTAATTTATGATTCAGAAGATTCAACAAAAGAGTTATCGTAAATCTGTTATAATTTTTCAACTCTCTATAATCTCAGAAAAACTTCAATTGCGGCTCATTTCTCGAGATGTTCATCATTCGATTCTCTTCCATTTCAAGACCCTACAATAAAATGTATGTACGTATCGCAATCAGTTTAAGCCAGCGGCTTACCTATAAGATCTACCCTCATATTTTATGCATTCATCCTTGAACCATCCTCTGGCCTCCAATATGCCCGATCAAGAGAGATGAGTCAAGACACATGAGCGGACACACGCCAATATTTATACATGAAAAGTGGTGGCGAATCCAGATCACGATCGTAAATCCCAGAGGTAAATCCAGGCCGGCATTTTGGGGACTTGTTTGAATAAAGGATGACGGTGACTTAAAGATCAAACATCTTGAATACATAGATGATGGACGACCTCCGACCAGTAAAAGCAGTCAAGTAGTCCTGATGGTAAATACTGTCATCAGCAGTCACGGAAAGATCGACAAGATGTTCTTTCCGCATAGGTTGATAAGTTAATTAACTGAGGAGAATCACTTCAATGTCAAGAAAAGTTCTTTGAGGATTTTGGTCTTGAAGTCGCCCCCTACATGATTTTATTAAGAGAGAAATGAGTTCGTTGCTTGACTTACTCATGTGTAGGGAACATTTTTGTTTCTTATTATCATCATTTATTCTTAGATAATTTCGAACTTCAACTGCCCAAATAAGAACTGATTATTGAATATTTTCTGAAGGAGAAAAGAAAAGCTCCCTATGTCGACTAAATGTCTTTTATTAAAATGGCTACATATGTTTCGATCTTTCAAGAGATATTATAATTGCAATAAGAGAGGCTGAATTACATTTCTAAACAATTCGAAATATCCATTATCTACGACTGCTTCATTTTGAAGCTATTTGACAACTGCATTTGGTCCATGTATGTAATGAAACTCATTACACAACTCAAACTTCATTATGTAATGGATTATTTTCGGATGATAATTCAGACATTAACTGCACTTACATTAAATTTAACCAATATCGGCTGTTTCTTCTATATAGGATGGAAGTTTACTTGAATCACTCATATCGATCAAACATCAAATACTAGCCGAAAATATCACTTATAAATGTCATTGTCTTACAAACCAATATTACCATTCTGCACAGGATATTTCCAGTTTGGTTTCACAGAATTTAATAATAACGTGTGTTCATTATAGATTGTCGTAGATAAAATGTTGTTCTATAGGTACATGTGTGATTACATAACTCTTGCTTCGTATACTCGTTCTCAACTTATAAACTCATGTAGTAAGGATGCCTTTATCCCACTTATACAGGGTGGCCATTTGAAAACGAAACAGACGAGATTACAGACGAAATAAAGTTTTTCGATAGAAATGCTCGGACAGGTCGATTTCTGTTTCGAGGGGGACAACTTAAGATGTAGGTTACGGACGCATAGCGCTTCAACCCTTGCTACTACAACCCCCACCCCCAAATTTTGAATAGGGAAGATGGGGTGAGTGATACCTCATTTGAAAGGTATTTTTATACTGATTTCAGCACAGTAATTGTTTTTTCATTTTATGCATTAGTTCTCGAAATATTCTTAACTAAGTATTTGAAAATGAAGTGGTGTTTTCATGGCACTTGTTGTGTTTTGTGAAAAATCGACATTTGAGCTTCAAAACAACCATGACTGTGGCTTCCTTCCTAACTAACTAACGCATGAATATTTCGAGAACTAATGCATAAAATGAAAAAACAATTACTGTGCTGAAATCAGTATAAAAATACCTTTAAATTGAGGTATCACTCACCCCATCTTCCCTATTCAAAAATTGGGGGTGGGGGTTGTAGCAGCAAGGGTTGAAGCGCTATGCGTCCGTAACCTACATCTTAAGTTGTCCCCCTCTGAACAGAAATCGACCTGTCCGAGCATTTCTATCGAAAAACTTTATTTCGTCTGTAATCTCGTCTGTTTCGTTTTCAAATGGCCACCCTGTATAACAGATAACTATTATATACTATTTCATTATAATAATATCTAAAAATATCTTGATACTCATCGTTTGGATATGTTATCTTCCAGTTTTTCTTGTTACGCTCATTTTTAAGGTGCATATTTTTTTGTGATTGATTGTATGATTTGATTTTTTAATAGCCCTTTGAAATGTGGAAGTTAGCCAAAGGCATCCTCTAGTTCAATAAAATAATAATGGTCTTCAAATACATTTATGATTTTGCCTCGATTCGAGTCAAACAAATATGCAACTATCTACTGTCATTTATTTTTTAACATTAGTACACTTGAAATAATGTAGTTATTTCTATATTTTTCTCTTGTATTTATAACATACGAG
This sequence comes from Harmonia axyridis, assembly GCF_914767665.1. Classification (NCBI taxonomy): domain Eukaryota; kingdom Metazoa; phylum Arthropoda; class Insecta; order Coleoptera; family Coccinellidae; genus Harmonia; species Harmonia axyridis. Next base: position 18,046,363 of record NC_059503.1, read on the forward strand.
TTACTCATTTTTTTCGAATATTTTTGAGGATATTGAACACAACGGAACTTCTCCAAAGAATGATTGACAACTCAGCAACTGTAGTCTAATTATGATATCTGTGGAATTTCAAGAAAATAATTCTTGAAGCAGTTTGAGGTCCAATGACTAATATCTCAACTTTTTCGAATAATTGAATTTTACGTTCCATTGTTGAAGGAATCAATTTATTGAGAACATATTATTAACCACTGATTTGAATGGGATTTTCATTGAGGAGATGGGAAGGGAAAATTGAATAAAAGACAATTTCAGACAATGGTTATATTTATTACGCTTCAAAAATGTATAACCCCATTGTGTTACATATATGAAAGCCGTCAAAAGCTCGATCATTCTGAAATATATCCATACTGATATCAAGTTTCACGCATATAAAACAATTTCACGTACTTAATCCAATCATAATAGATCGACATAACCCAAAGTCATTTTTGATGGAACAAAATGATGGAAGAAAGTGATTTCGAGTATCTTCCTCATGATTCATGAACACATATTGTTCAAAATTAATGGTTCCAATTTTTAAGTACCCTAAAAAAAGGTTTATGTCGATCCACTGGACACGTCACTAATATGTTAGCTTATTGTTACAAATAGATAATTTACACTACTCTAAAAACCGAACAAATCAGCTTTTCCAGCGGAGTATAGGTACTAGTAGTGTCAATAAAATATCTTTTTTGTAGATATGGCTGATTCCAAGGGATTGGGTCGAAAACAAGCTCCTTCAGAAGTAGCAGTACTAATGAAGAAATGCCTGTGTTTTTCAACTACAGAATCCATTGGAATAAGCTTAAATTGAATATAATTTCATAAAATTACCTGAACTCTTCTGGACCTCCACGATATCTAGATTTTCCATATGGCACAGTGTTTTGTGACAAGAAGTGGAATCCTTGAAGAGTTCAGTTCAACAAAATATCATCAGTGACAAAATGGTAGCAACGAGGATCCTTATAACAAAAAATTATTCTATACAATTCGAAGATATGATTAAACGATAAAATATACTAGAAATTACGTTAAATATTGTTGGTTAAAAATTATTCTATTTTCCTATTTTGCTGATGGAATGAGAACGATGATTTTCATGTATTTGAATGATGATAAATTATCTAAATAATATAGTATTCCAATAGTAGAATAGTTCTTGGTATACATTGTCCAGTTCATTGGCAATATTTCATAAAACAAATATTACCTAATCGTTTTTTTATAACAATACGAATCGTTTATGAAAAGGATATAAAGATATTCAATGATTATATAAATTGCGGATATCCTGTTGCCCCATCTGTATAAAACAAAATCTCTGGCAATATCGGCTCAAGCTAAACTCTGAATAATAAAATGTCAATAATGAGGATAAGATAATAAAACCGAAACGGGGATGATCGGCAGAATTTTGTACTCATTCAGTGATCACTTTTAGATTTGTTACTTACTTTTCGGCAGTGCAACCCGAACATATATTCTGACAAAAAATTCACTTTACTTTGTTAACATCATAACTTGCAAGATAAATAGTTATAGTAAATAGTGCCATTTTCGGAAAATTCCCGACTGATCGTTTAAATTTGAGTCGAGTGTTATAACACTCAAACAAAAAACAATGATATGAAATATTACTGAACTTTCTGAGGGATTTTTCGATATAAATCACGAAAACTTCAAGTTCGGGTTGCATCTGCATAAATCTAACGACCTATCATCAACAACATAGGGCTGACTCGCATTTGCTCTACTTGTACCACCAGATTAACTATCGAGTAACGCCATTCGGCCAAACGCTGAAGCCAAAACCCTTTTTTCTGCCGATCTAACCACCGCTACTACAGTACACTATCAACATACATAAACTAACTTTTTCAACGTGCAACACTTTCCAATATCAATAATAATAATTGAAAACAGCGAGGGAGCATCCTATAGTGGCTACTCTACGAAAAATTCTCGAATAGAACAGAAGTTGAGAAAACTCGACATTGATGATATTCAAGTCTATGGGTTTGTGCGGAAGGAATATAGTTCTTTTCATTTCTAGTGAGGAAATGAATGGAATTGGAGTGATTGAATCGGAGAGATAGTGAGTGGTCGAGTTTCCTTAAGTTCTTATACTTATATAGAGCAAGAAAGACTCCACATTACAACACCCAAACTTAGTCGGAGACTAAGGAAATAACCAATAATAGGTATCAATTATAATGGATTTGTACTTCAATAAGATAAAAAGGAATGGCTGATATGGTGGCATATATATCAGAGTGCTACACCATTGGAGCCATGATGCAAAAGCAAGGGATAACCATCCAACCATGACCACAAAACGACACCAAACCATCCAACAAACTTCTATACCTAATATGTTCAAGGAGATATACAACTTTCAACTGGACCAGCCTGAATCCTAACTTAATATCGAATGCCTCAGGCCTTAACTCTATCCTTAAAATTTAATTTCAAATAGTTTGTTTTTCTTGATTTTATATAAAAATTTATCACTTGTTATATTCGTACCTCTAAAATTTTGATCACACTCTTCAGAACGCCTCGTAATTCAATCAATGGTAGAAATTCAATGTTGAGCCACATTATAAAAATAGAAAAATGTCGAAAATAAGACGAGGCGTTCCTTTTCAGATTCTTACTCTACGTTAGCCAATTGTACAAAAATATATCATCACAAAATTGTAAAATGCCATCACTTGTTTGCTCCTACCTAAAATGTGTACAAAACATCTGTGCCTAACAGGCATGACTTTGGATCAGATCACAACGTCTCTCAGTAAAACTTCCAAATTTCTGACTCTAGCTTCCCACGACTTCAACCCCCCTCTTACCCCCATCATGGTTGGTGGTGGAGACTAAAAACAGTTACCACATAAGCGAAAATACACACATCATATCAATACATTATATGTTATTATCTACTTGCAGCGAAGCTATCGACTAACACTACAATCTACTCGTTAAATTAAGGTGGTGTGGTACGACCCTTACCCTGATTATGCCTTTAAATATTGTGAATCGACAGCCTTATCGAAAAGAAGCCCAAGATCGCTAGGGCGCGATATGAGAATTCAGTGACTCCTATCGATTTAGTATGAATTGTATTTGAATAGCAATTCTCTTCAATCTGCCAACTTTTCATGCTTAAAAACGTACACAGCTTGAAGAATGTAGATAATTTCAAGGAATCCGTTTTTTTGTTTGAATACAGTTTTTATTTATTCGGGAATATCGTCGATGAAGCCACTCGCTTTACTTTTTCGAATTTTTCAATTGTTTTTCGTGTAAATGGGGGACGGCTAAACAAACCGATATGAGGACACACTAGACTGCATTTCAACTAGAAACTGAATGACATTCAACAATGATGTATGATTGTGTGTGAAGCCTTAACTATTAAAAACAGTCTTTATTTCGTGATTAGATTCAGTATTTCTTCATTGTGCTACCTGCTGAGCAACTGTCTTATTTTACTCTTCAAAATAGATTGGTACCTTTTCCTTAAGCGGTACCTTCAGGTACCTCTTGAGGCAGAAGAGGTTAATTTTGTAGGAGATCGAATCTGACATTTGATAGATACTTATTGTGATGAATAAATTTCGAAGCAGCAAAGCAACACAAGGAAGTAATACGGAAGTAACTCGCCATGAGAATGATGAGGTGATTTTGAGGTGAATATCATACAGTTTCCTTCAAGTCTGCTCATCCATTTTGGATTACATCTTTCATTTGGAATGAGTCGAGCTCTGGCAGCCACCTTTTGGTCCTCGCACCAGCTGGGGTGCCCACGCCTCTTTTAAAGACTACACCTAGATTCGTAACTTTATGTTCATACAATCAAGTATAAAAACTACTATATATGTCCTAAACTTACGAGTACTCGACACTAAGATTATTGTTATATTCATACAATGCAATCGTTCTCGAAATGATCAATTTATTTTGGGTTCTCATACGCTCAAAAACATTATATTTACAATTTTTTCGAAGCCTTTCACTAGGTTTCAATATTGAAACAATGATTTCTTAATTTTAGGCCTTAACTTGAGAGACGATAGGGGTCGTCTTGATCACTTAAATGGTTTTCGGAGAATGGAAGAAAATTTTCGACTATCACAATTGCATATTTTTCAATTTCTGGATAGAACTATTGATTGATATTTAATTGGTTATTTTTTTTAAAGGTCATAAGTTTGTTAGATAATGGACGGATTCTACTGTAAATTTCGTTCACTTTCATCATTTACATCAGTTTCTAATCTGAACAGATATTATGAAACCAAGAAAATTCAGTTTGGGGCAATGAGAGACCTTAAACTATTGCAGAATTCAATTTTTCAAGATAGAGAATAAAATTGATTTTAGCATGAAGTGGTAATCAAAATAACTGCTCTTCCTAAAAATTCTTGAGTCACTATTTTCATTTGGTTTCAGGTTATGGTTCTGAGCGTTTCTGTGTGGAAAAACTGTGAATGATAGTCTGAGGACAACAAAAATGTTTGATTGATCTGGCTGATATAACTTATTACATAATATATGATACTAGTTTTAAGTGATTTAACTTCGAAGGTTCCACTGAAAATTTTCTACCATCCGCCATTTTATGTCAACGATTTACAAGAAGTTCCAATTTGAAACATGCGTTTCAATATACGAGCATAAGACTATGGTAGGGGTAGCACAAGCAGGTGAATATTATAGTTCTTGTGGGTGTTAAGAATGCAAAACAAGCATTACTCTAAAGGGGGGGACACAATACTAGGATATCTAAGGGCTACTATACATAAAGAGCCACTAATCTTTGAAGCACACTCGTCCACGCGTACAAAAACAAGTCGGTCAAGTTTGTAGGTTTATAAATGACCTTAGTGCTTTCTCAGAAATCTCAGTTTATAATAATTTCTTTAGAACATCTACTCATGATGGCTCATATACAAGGTTTTTATTAGGGTGAAATGATTATTATATTCAACAGTAACATTTTAGACATCGAATAATTTTCAGAGTACTAGATAAACAACTTTATAATTAAAAAAGTGTGTTTTTATATGAGAGTTGGGTTTAAATAAATCTCGAGATATCTAAGAAACAAAAGTCACAGTCACACCACAATCATCTTGTACTATTATTTTGATATATTTTTGGTTAATATTCATCCACCTTCTCCTGAATGGTATACTATGGAGCAGATGGAGTCTATTGAAAACCCTCAAAAACTGTACAATTCTCAATGAAACAAGGAATAGTCTTGAACTTGAGACTGTATATCAACGATCGTGTCGAAAATTCCTGAGTAAGATTATTCAACGGCTATACCATGAGATTAAATCCTGAGTTGTTTTCGTCAACTTTGTTTCTGAGAGAGCATCAAGGCGCCTTGATTTAAACTTTGGCTAACCGGAGATAGGAATTAGTTTATTATTACCCTCAACAATTGGTTAAATGTATTTATTATTATTCATTATCATATAAAATTTGCAAAAGTAACGAACCGTTTGTACTTGAAGCAATTTCCTAAATCCGCCTTAAGGTCTGTTTTACTGATCTGAAAAAGAGGTATTTGTTTTGAGGTATTTTGCAAATAGATCTGAGCGCGGTTGAGTTTTTTGTACGTTATTTTCTGGAAGGCTTACTGAATGCGGCAGCGAATGTTTGGGGGACGGTTGTTAAACGTTAAGAACTTTTTGGCACAATGAAATATGTCGTCGACCACTATCGATAGAAGTCAAATGATACTCAATATGAGTAATTATTGCTTTCATAATTTTTATTGCTTTTTGTTCGCTATGTTTTCTCATATATTATCTTTCAATAATACAACAATGACATGTTTATTTTCAGAACTGAATAGTTGGTTAAAAATTTTAACCAGCAGTTTTTCGATGAATTCAAGGATTGTTGATTAACCTTTTTAAGTTCTTTCTAGGGAACTATACCTACTTTAAAATTCTCAGTCGGAATTCTATCGAAGAATTAAAGAAAAAAAATACAACCGCCCCCACTGATTGGCAGTGCTACTCGCAGGGAGACCGACAATTCTTTTCAACTCGATTCTCGCATTAGATGTTGAAGAATTTCAACGGTATAAAAACAACACACTCACGCCCTGATGACGACTGATCCTAAACGTTGGACGTCGTCTTATGTCACACCTATCACTAGTTATTGGGACACAGCAAATATAATTTATCGATAGATATTACTAAGTTCATAATGTATAATCATTTTTCAAAATTCATCAATATGTCTCACAGACCACGGAACCAAACAGTAAACATGCATCAGTCCAATGCAAATAATATACCAATGAAAAAATTGAAAAAGTGTATTAATTTCTTTTCTTCCTTAGCACTAGGGTGCATATAATAAACATTGTGAAATGAATTTGATCTAACTTAACATAATATAATCACATTTCCATATATTAAATATTTTGTCTCAAGACTTAGAGTTAAATTTACTAAAAGCTAACGAACGAATAATAATGAAACTAATAACACAACGAATTTATATTAAGCATGTGTTGAAACCAACTTCTCACAATTCCCCCAGAAGACCATAATGTATAAGTGTCGTTACTTCGTTGAATTTAAACTCTAATGGAAACATCTTTCGATACCTAATTGAAGCAACATGATTTGACTGTCCGGTTAAATTGAGATACAACAATATAAAAAGAAGTTACTTTCAACGAACATGCGAATTTAAAAATGCAACAACATAATAACAAATGAAACTAAATGCGGTGAGATTTACCATTACCGCCTACGGAATTATGCGCGTGCGCCTTGGTCTACCGCGACCTCGTGAGCTGTATATGGCAAAACTCATCCAGACGCATTCCTGCCAACTCCCGCCAAAGGAGCCCCAGATCCAGATCTAGCGGATCTGGAGAGGGTGATGGTGGTGCCATCTGAGGTGCCTTGGCGGGGGCAATGGGCTATGGCCACCTAGAGAAAGGACGCACGGAGTTCTGGATGAAGCAGTACTGGAGAGACTTGACGAAATGCGTATCCAGCGTGCGACAGTGAGGGCAGGGAACCATGTGGCTGTAGTCGCTGAAGTAGTTGAGGCGTTGAGCTGGATGTAGCACGGGTTTAAAGCATGAGTTGCACTGAAAAAGAATTGATTTCATGTTAATTTAGGGAGTTTGATAAAATCATTGACTAGCAAGACAAAAACATTGCAAATTTTAGACTATGGTTTGTTATTTCCTATATCTTATAAAATATTCAAATCATTGAAACACAAGGATTCCATCAATTAAATAACAAAAATACTCCAATGTACGATATAGAGGTATGATAAACCAACGGCTTAACCACTCTGCCACGGATGATTATGATAATTCCACCCAGTTGGTTCCTATTATATTCAGGGTGATTCACCATGATGGCGTATTAAACGTTTATGTAAAACTTATCATGAGTTTGTGCTGAAAATTTGAATTTCAGGGTTTGAGATAATGATTTTTCACGCTAAAATATTTTCAGATCGCCACAACTTCCGGTTATACCGGAAAAAGAATACTTCTTCCTTATTTCAAATGGCACACCGAGATATTCATTGAACCATTAGATAACTTTTTCGATGACCATTTCAGGAATTTGCCATACCTTGGGTAAAAACTCAACGATTCATGAGTTAATGGGATTCTTATGAAAAAAAAGGTGAAAAAAAAAGGCGACGAGATATCAAATTTTTTTAAATATTTTTGCAGAAAAAGTTTTTTCGAAAAAACCTTGATCATTGTCGATTCTGCAAATAAGTTGTATTATCAACTTTTTTGGACGAAAAATGTACAGGGTGTTCATCAGAAGATTATGAACATAAACAACTCAAATTCATCAAAACTCAAGATTTGCAAATTAGAACTAATATTTTCTATTATTTCAGTCGATTTTACGTATAAATAGAGTAGGGATTACTCAAGCAAACCCTATACCTTGACTGAATATTTAAAGAGTTATAGAGGAGGAAATTTAAATATGAAAAAACTGCAATTTCTAACTGTGTGGAGTAATCTGTGACACAGAAAGAAACTGAAATTCTATGTTTCGATAACTAAATTTTGATATTTCAAGAATTGTAATGAATTATTCGTAATTGAAAATTGTATTGGTTTATGTATTTCCTAACAATCCCAGCGAAAAATTTGTATGAAATGAAATATAAGATTTTAGTTTCTTTCTGTGTTTTTCGGAAGTTCAACAGACAACTCCAAACAGGAATTGCGGTTTTTCCTCATTTAAAGTTCTTCCTCGATAACTCTCAAGTATTCATTTCAGGTATAGGGATTGCTTGAGCAACCCCCACTATTTTTGTACGTAGAATCCACTAAAATGATTCGTTGGACCTTTTTGGACCACCTAGTATGTTTACGCGTATAATATGGTAGTGATTTTCTAGACTAATCCAAAAAAAATTTCGACTGAAATCGTTATACTTATATTTGTTTTTACTTAATCGAGACAAACCATACTATAAAATTTCCATATGAAAACATTTGCGAACAACTCTGATAATGCACGAAATTCAGATCATCCAGTTCTATTGGAACTTCGATAAACATTCATATTTATTATACTGCCAAATTATGCATTTCACTGCTTTCATCCAAACTCCACATCAGACTTTTGAAAATTTCCCAAACCGAATAACAAGTCTACTATCAAATATTCAGCAACGAATAACCAAATATCGAGAAGCATATATCTGTATTTTCAATCTAGTTACAAAGAGTCCCGAATGGCAAAAATGTCTTCCAATCGATCAGTCAAGTCGTGGAGGCACTCGTTTTGCCATTGAATGTAAGATGAAGTGGGGAACTTTATCGCGAAAATATCTGAGAAACATCCAAGATTAGATTTGCAATGATCGATGTCAAATGCCAATACCAAACAGTGAATACGTTTTCCCATATGGTGCTTTCCATCTGAAACGGGACTTTCGCAAATATCGCTCTTACTGTGCTTCGCAGAGGAAATCGACAATTTTCTCCGTATTCATTTGTCAATTTATAAGTCTGCCACCTTTCACTTCCTCAAACAAGTACGAAATTGAAAACTCTATATACGTATGTTTTAGGAACTATTTTTGGGAGCACCATCCACCAGTCCTGAGAAAAGCTAACGGAAATTGCCATAGTATACATATTGGAAAATTGCATTTCTTCGCGAATATACCGGGTGCATCTGAATCGAAGCAAAAAATGTTTAGAATCAAAAAGAATGTTTCAAATATTGATTGATTTTATACAGGGTGAGTCTTTGACTTGTACATATATTTTAACCCAAGATTCCTGAGGTCAAAAGAAACACTTTTTTCCTTTACCATTTTTTCCGATTCGGCCCGGTTAAAAAGATACAGGCTGTTGAAAATCGTTAAAAAAATGTGATTTTCGGCTATATCTCGTAAATGGTTCTATCGAAGGAAATGATTTTTGAAATATAGCTTTTTTTTGATGTGATACATCTTCTCCGAACACCAGATTCCATACACATTCTTCTGTTTCTTTGTTATGAACATAACATACCATAAAAATACCAGAAATTCGAAGAAACCAACTCTTAATAGTAATTTGAACGTTCATTGAAGAATATTTGGCTAATTTGAAAAATAAAAGTATTCTTCATATTTTCTCGTACAAAGCGCCGTTTTCGAATAACTTGATCTTAAAAAAAAAAAATTATCTGTGAAATTAAAAAAATTGGGTACTTTGGCTGAATGCAACTCTGTTCTATTGTGGAAAAAAAAACCACAGAAATGAATATTTACTATGAAGTCATGTCTCAGATTTAAGAATTGAAGTACTAGCCAACTTAGTTTGAAATTTGATAGAAATTAGATGACAGTTATTCTATTTCCACCTTTAAAAGTGGAAATAGAATTGCCAAGTTCCACTCTTCTTTCAACTTGGAAGGAAAATTTTGTTTCAGTTATTTAATTTTGAAATTTCCTCATAAGGCGGATGAAGACCTTCTGAAAGCAAAAGCCGGCACAGTTCCAGAAAAAATATCACTATGATGATTTTCATTCAATATTATCACATGATAAAAACTCAAAATTAGAATATCTAATCAAATCTGAATTAAATATTTTGTGGAGCGAAGGTGCTATGAGCAATAATCTTGAAAAAAAACACCCTGTTTCTCGAAAACAAGGCATTTGTTGGCCCGACTTTATTTCATTTTATGAGAACTCGATGCTGTAAAATAGAAAACCTATTTGGAAGTTTTATATGTTGGTCACAAACTGATAAATTCGTTCTTCAACTCATTATCGTTAATTTACCGCGGTATCTGATTGATCTTATCTGATTAATTATGATGTAGCCTACTTTTTGGACACTACTGATGTTGAAATGATATTCAAAAACTATGCATCAGTTTTGCCTTGATATAATAATTTGGTTTTGTATCAATGAGCCAAACAAGTACCGACATTGATGAACAACTACGAAGTGACGGTAAACCAACTTACTTTGATACGTTCTGTACAACAGGGCATAGCTGCAAAAATATCATAGGAATACATGGTCCCTAGAACTAAGGATGAACCATCCCATCGATTGTTACAGAATCTGCAGCAAATCTGTCTTCCTGGATTTCCCTCCAAACATCCCATACAGACACATGTCAAAAACTGTGTTCGTCCCTCTACTTTCACCTGGAAAGAAAAAGGATTCATTTGCTTTTTCCATTTTTCTGAAATTTGCAATATTCTGAAACAGTGGCACAACCAGTATTTTGGTTTGGTAGGACTGAACTGAAACACGAATACGAAATATTAACAAATTATTCTTCAATGTCTGGGAATGAGCATTGGAAAAAATTTAAATATTTGGCTTTGCCAGTGTTTTACAGTATAATATGTTTGAGAAACTCACCTCAATACAGGATTTTGAATGTTGTCGCGGACTCAAAAAGAATGTGCCATCTACCAGAGGATACCTATCGAAAACTAGCAGATATTCCTCGCAGAGGACACATTGGACCTTGGATCGATTATGTGATGCTAGAGTGGATAAAATGAAGCAACGTGTATCATCGTTTCCATGGTTGCCCTCATCTTCCGTCTGAAACAATTGAAACTCAATTTAATAAAATATGAAGAGGTAAATAATGGAAAATAAAAACATAAGCATGTATCAGTATTCAATTGAACCCTTTTGGAATGGTTCAAGAAAAAAACTGTGGCAATGAATGTGTAATAATGCTAAATTTTTATGGATTCTTTAATGCGTCAACATGAATAATCATGCCAAATTTTTTTCAAACTTGGTGAAATGAGCACCGAAGATGGCGAACGCAGTGGACGCCCAAAAGAGGCTGTCACCGATGAAAAAATCAAAAAAGGTCACAAAATAATTTTGAATGACCGTAAAGTGAAGTTGATCGAGATAGCAGACATTGTGAAGATATCATCTGAACGTGTACATCATATCATTCACGAATTTTTGTACATGAGAAAGCTGTGTGCAAAATGGGTGCCGCGCGAGCTCACAGTCGATCAAAAGCAACAACGTGTTAATGATTCTGAGCAGTGTTTGAAGCTGTTTAAGTGCAATAAACCTGAATTTTTGCGTCGATTCATGACAATGGAAAACATGGCTCCATCAATTAATTCCGGAGGCCAATCCATAGTCAGCTGAGTGGACTGCACACGATGAACCGAATGCAAAGCGAGGAAAAACACAACAGTCAGTTGGCAAGGTTATGGCATCAGTATTCTGGGATGAGCAAGGTATAATATTCATTGATTACCTCCAAAAGGGCCAGACCATCAACAGCGATTATTATATAGCATTATTGGATCCTTTACGGATTAAATTGTTAAAAAACGGCCCCATTAGAATTATATACAGGGTGGCCATTTGAAAACGAAACAGACGAGATTACAGACGAAATAAAGTTTTTCGATAGAAATGCTCGGACAGGTCGATTTCTGTTTCGAGGGGGACAACTTAAGATGTAGGTTACGGACGCATAGCGCTTCAACCCTTGCTGCTACAACCCCCACCCCCAATTTTTGAATAGGGAAGATGGGATTAGTTCTCGAAATATTCATGCGTTAGTTAGTTAGGAAGGAAGCCACAGTCATGGTTGTTTTGAAGCTCAAAATGTCGATTTTTCACAAAACACTACAAGTGCCATAAAAACACCACTTCATTTTCAAATACTTAGTTAAGAATATTTCGAGAACTAATACATAAAATGAAAAAACAATTACTGTGCTGAAATCAGTATAAAAATACCTTTCAAATGAGGTATCACTCACCCCATCTTCCCTATTCAAAATTTGGGGGTGAGGGTTGTAGTAGCAAGGGTTGAAGCGCTATGCGTCCGTAACCTACATCTTAAGTTGTCCCCCTCGGAACAGAAATCGACCTGTCCGAGCATTTCTATCGAAAAACTTTATTTCGTTTGTAATCTCGTCTGTTTCGTTTTCAAACGGCCACCCTGTATAGCATTATTGGATCCTTTATAGGATTAAATCGTTAAAAAACTGAATATAACAACTTCCCCTATAATCCTGGAATTCCTTGATAAAAATAAAGTCTATTGAAATGGTTATCACTTGTGAATCTCCTTTTTAAGATCATCACAGAAATGTTTCTGCTGAGCTTTGCGGGACACTGAGGACACAGAATTTTAATTGTACTTGGGAAATGACATCTGCAAAAAGGGTCGTTTGTGGTTATCCTTCACCGATCCTTTGATCTTGGCGCAAAACCTACAACATCACGTGAAGGGGAGGGGGGTTGATGTTTATCCAATATGATATTAGGGAATCCTTAAATATTTACTTTCTGGGTCATGAAAACATCCCTCAGGAGCTGAACATTGGGTTCATTTGTGTACGGAGAGCTGTTATTACTTCCGTAAAGGAGCACCTCGTCTCACCTCGAATGTGGGACGAACATCAGAGGGGTGGGTTTTCCGGTTTACTTACTGAATGAAATCACGGGGCGAGTTTCTTATTATGGCACCTGGGGTCTCCTTTGAATGGGAGTGGGTATTCGAATCATCGTTTCCTACGAATATAAAAGAGATCCAGCTGACCGATATTCACAATATATCTTTAGTACTCGTGTGGGAATGGACCTTAAAACAATTTTTGTCATGGTAAGCAAGTCGAATAAAATAACCAATAAAACAGAAGTCAAATTTTCAATGATGATTAATGTAATGATTATTATGAATTCAACTTTTTCAGAAAAATTTGGCGAAGATTATATCCATAACCACTTTCGAAATTATTCAATTCGAACTCAACGAATTGATTTTTTCGAGATAATTCATTTTTCACTCTTATTTTTCAGCCTGGAGATAGCTAAAAGATCCTTTTCTCTGATTTGATTTAACACATGCTGAAAATCAGTGAAACTGTTTGCAAAAATAGATCTAGATACACTACACTTATTCACACTATTGATATAATTTCCACTTGAATTTTTGTTTTTTTTTTTTTAATTTTGACTAAATCTGGAACACGCTTTTATACTTGTTTTCGGAATACCTTTCCAGTAATATTTCACTACACTTATTCACACTATTGAACTATTGATATTGATGAATTTTTGTTTTTTTTCCAATTTTGACTAAACCTAGGACACGCCTTCTTACTAGTTTTTGGAATAGCTCTCTTTTACGAGTAATATAATTCACTATAATATGTAAACTATTCAGGAAACGAATTCACATGAAAAAAAAAGATTATTTATTGAAACTTATAATTTAATTCATGTGTACGTATTTTTCAAGCCCAATCTTTGATCTGAATTTATTTTAGCTTTTATCTATTAATATCCTAACTACTGTCCGTAATAGAGTTCTTAATCTTGATTTCTTCAATTATGTCTAACTAATTTTCTATTAAGAAATCGTCAGATGTGATGAATTGATTTATGTAGGATCAGATTGGGTACTTTTTTAATTCGGTTCACCTAGCCAGAATTAAACCTGAAGGTTTCCTGATAGCGCCATCTGAAGATGGCGCTATCAGGACGAAATTCGTCAACAGGCTTGAGATTGCTTTTCTGTTCACACACCCAAAATTTCAACTTGGTCGTATCCGAATTCTCTGAAATATTAGACTTTCTTTTTCGAAATTCGTCTCGAATTTTCCATGGTTCTGACGATGCAATCATTCCAAAAATCAAGAAAAAAAGAATTATTTCATGTTTTCTTATACCTGAAAAAAGACCGACAAATCCAAATGACAGAAGAGGAAATAGATACAAAAAACACGACTTCAGGGATAATAGGTAATATCAAAATGGGCAATTACATCTGAGAAAAATACAGGAATGAGCATGAAAAAGTTAAAAACAATAAACCATTACCACAGAGCCATTTCAGTATTAGCCAAAAAAGGAGTTAATTGAGAAAAATTAATTGAAGGTTATTAAAATTATAGGTTAAGAGGAGCAGATTATGTTTGCCTATATCCGGACTTCACCTTCTCTCATATTTATTACTATACCTGTGATTATCATGTAACAGTTTATTGATGTGAGAATAAAGACAACCATTAATATTAATTACAAATCATTTGAGTGCATACTTCTAAAAAAATAAAACCATATTTACAACTAGAAGTAGAACATCCTTCAAAACTTATTCATACATCTGCGGCCAATCAAATTTCTAAAAAAATAGAATTTGGATCAGATCATTTTTCAGACTGAATTATTGAAATAGAGACGAATAGTCTCCAAATAATGATCTGCAATAACTGTTATTTTCAATAACATGAAAATTAATTCAAAAATCGACATGGTTTAATTTATTATTACAAAACCTGGTTTTTCCAGAATTTTGTTGTTTTATTGTACACCTCAAACATTATCATATTTAAGTTTTAGACTAAATTTCTCGTGGACTAGCTAAATTGAACACCACTCGAGATGAAATTTAAGCAGTTCTAATTATACAGGGTGAGTCGGGAGCAACGGGCCAAACTCCAGGAGCGTATTGTACACGTAAAAAAATTCAAAAAAACTAATATATTTTCATAGGATTCTCATTTGTTTTCGAGATACAGGGTGTTGAAGTTTGAATACATTTTTTGTAATGATTATACGAGTTTATCGAATCTTTATGAATCATTGCTACAGATCGGAAAAATAACTAGAAAAACTAATATTGAATTTATTCACCACAGCTTACTACCTGCAATTTTCATGACAAGTTGGATTGTTCTGAGGATTTCGAGATAATCGTTCAAAAAATTTTTCTCGAAATCGGTAGCAGATACGATAAAACTACAAGAGAACATAAAGTTTAGTATATCAACAAAGATTCTGTTTACATTTCTTCAAATTAACAGTGGCTCACCAAAAAAAAAAGTTCTGGAGGAAAACAATGGATAGCGTTCCAGAGAAAATATCACCCTGTAGATTTGCTATCGAAATTGGCATGTCACATGGTGTAAACTATCAATGATAATATTCATGCCAAATTTCAGTTGAATATCTTGTGAAGTGTAGATACTATAAGAGAAAAACTTGAAAAAAATTCTAACTTTAACTTCATCTCGAACAAATGAGAATCGTAATAGAACATATGAGTTTTTTGAATTATTTTCACGTATACAATAAGCTCCTGGAGTTTTGCATAGTTCCTCCCGACTCAATCTGTATATCTAGTGATATTATATCAGATAAGCCATTGATTCCATACTATTGAAAAAAAGGCCTATTTCATCTTGTAAAATACACAATCAACGTTCACGAAGTGGTCGTAAATCGAAGCATTGAAATATCAGGGTGCAAACAAGACTCATCCTCTGGTCAGATCTCATTCTATTTTAATCTCAGGATTGATGGAGTCTGAAACCCCGCTTACGTTAAGTTGGCCGCCCTGGAAGCGTGAGATATAAATCATGGATCTTTTCAGCCTCCAACGGTCTCCGGCAACCCCTATCGCATTCCGAGATTGTAAAAAAGGGAGTGGAGGTTCCTTTATATGATTTCGTAACCCTTGTACCATTCAAACCTATTCGTGGAGCAATCCATTTAACTCCTGTACATTTTCAAATTGACTCTGTAAACATTGATGCATAGCGAGTTTTCAGTCCTTTCAGACGGCTCTTCAAAAGACGAGGATGCCTTTGTCGATGCTTTTTGCGGAAAAAAATTGGTATATTTCCGAACTATTAGGGAACATCAATGCGTGGATCTCGGATAGTGTGAAATTGGCAATCATTCAAATACGTTGAGAGGTCCGGTTTCATCCAATATTGGTCCGCTGATAGAATTCGTTCGATATTTAAATGATTATGCAGTTATTTTAGCAATTACATGACGTCAGCGATCAAAGGAAAATGTCGTTGCCAGTCAAAATAGTTCTTTTACTGCTCACAAAAATTACTTTGGGATTTTATTTCGAACGCTACATTATATTCTAGTATATTAATTATAATTCATTCATATTCTTTTGGAATTAATACTTCAAATAAACCTGAGTCTAGTAGATGAACATCTAATCGAAAACAATCATTATAAATGCGCACTATCGGAGTAAGTACATCGGTAACATATTAAAGGATTGGCAATACAAACTCTGATTTTGTGTGTGTGGTAGTTTTCCAGGTGGTCACAGTTGGTATCTCGGATTCGTCATCGATGACGTCATGCCAGTGGTGAAATAAATATACAATATGTCTGTTCATTGCGATTGCATGAGTTTGAAAATCATACAAATAAAAGATATTTATTGATAGTTATTCCTAGAAAACATAAAATTTCAGTAATTTTATATCGTATAAAAATTTTGATTATTTCTGACTTATGGATTATCATTAATATGAAAGTTGAAATCTCGTTGAGTGCTTAGTGAAAAAATGTGTTGTCTTCATTCAAAGAATACATTGCCAACAAGGGTGGCATTACATAAGGGGTTCTCCAATAAGAGGTTTCATTTTGAAAAAACAAACGAGTAGATTGCTACAGTATAATATTCTCTTCATGAAATTTTTCATGGCCAATTCACACATTTGTGACTGTATATTCTCGATAACTTCAAGAATTTCATCTTCACCTAATCTTTCATGTGGCTCTGAAGAATAAAGTCTGAAAGGACACTTTTCTTGTAAAATTATGATTGTTTCGTTGCTTGTGTGACACGTAGCACCGTCTTGTTGAATATCATCGTCCACACTAGTATCTTCTAACTCCGGCCATATTTTCCTTTTGTTGAAATGAACGAGCGCTCAAAAGGTGCTAACTGTATGTTAGTGCATTCCTCAATTTTTGAACAAGTTCTTTCAAGCTTTCATCAGTATAAATCGACATGATTTTTCTGTGAGCTCATTCCCAACCAACGAAGATAAATCAAATCGGAATTAGGCTAATCGACACTTATTATCGGACTGCACCGTTTTGCGCTCAGATTCAACAACAAAAAGAGCCAAAAAAGCGTGAATCCCCAGTCTAGAAGGCTGTCCCATATCATTCATCGACAAAACAAAAACTAGTCCGGGCATAAAAAGTATTAATGGCATCGAAAGCAAAGTTTGGTGGCCATTAGACACTGACCAGAACCCAGATTGGGGGCGGGACTAACAGGCGATGTGGCAAGAAGCGGCAGACATCAAAGGAAAAAATATCGGAAGCAAAAAGAAACCACTAAAGGGGAACGACGTTGTCAATATGAGAAATTGGTTTGTATCCGATATCATTTGTCAACAGTGGGGATGATTATTGATGGACGGCGGTTGTGTAAACATCTCCAGGATCTCGTAAATAGGATCATCGATAGAGGCCCGATGAAAAAAGACCTTTCGAAAATTGGATTCCAGTTGATTGGTCGAAAATGTGAAATGGTCATAAATATTTCCAAATGTAGTGGAAAGGATTTCACGCAGCGGTTTGTTCGATCCTGTTATCTCACGAACTTTTTAGCATATTCGAAAGTGCATCTTAAAGTATTTGCGAAAAAATTTTTTTTTCAATTTGATTCCTTGATTTTCATTCTTTGAAATTACAGGATGAAATAAGAATGTGTTATAGGCAACTAACTCTTATATTGGATACTAACCTTCACTGAAAATTTCAAGCTTATAGTCTTCTCGTTCGGGAGTTAGCGTATTTACGGACGGGCAAACAAAATGGAATTTGCCGTGAGTTAGCCGAACCTATCGTTTGAGATCAAAATTCGAAAAATATATATTCTATTGTAAATATATAGTGTAACGAAATCGAAGAGCGATTTTTTCAGCAAAAGAGCGCTCAAAAATTGTTAGGTCCCAATGAGAAATGAAGCATTACAAATAGTTTTCAGTATTTATTTCAAATCGCATTGATAACGATGATAAATTCCCATAAAAAATACAATTAAAATGAATTTATTGCCGATTTAGTTTTGTGTTCAATTAATCAAATGCATTAAACATTCATGACACTGGCGGTAGGTAAATATGAATCATTGATATAAATGAATTTTTGTACAACACACAATATTTTTAGGTATTAAAAATAGTAATAACCTGCATTTTCGACCATTCAAACGTAAAAAATGGAGGTTATAAATAAAAAGCTTTCATGTTTCAGTTTGAACAGTTGGAAAAATATATATTCACCTTTTTTGATTGTGTATATGTGCGCTCAAACGAATTATAAATTGAACATTTATAGAATTACGATAGGATGTCCACGATGAAATTCTTTGAGAACGTGAAATATTTGTAGGATCAATCTCATTTTATATTCAGTTGTCAAAAAACTTGGTGCAGAATCAGAAGATTTTTTGGAATGCCAACAAGTCATTTGAAAAATGACAGATGAAAGAAATATATAAAGGGTGAGCATATTCTCCTGTTTTGACAAAATAACTTCACCAACAATATTAGCTATTTATAGGAACTAGAAGATTTTCGAGAGAAGTCAAACGAAAATTCATATTACTCGAGTTGTATACCTAGATAATTTTTTAAATCCTTTGGTGTACATTTTTTTTTTAAATCCTGAGGTAGTCTAGTTCGGAAACTTAGAAGTCATTAAAAGAGTGAGTATTGAGATAAAATCTTTTGAAACAAGTTGCAGAATGGGCTTCTATTCCAACACGGATGAGAAGTTTTCAAACGCATGAGTGATGGAATTGCCTTCTGCAACGAGTATTAGACGATATTTTCTCTATTTCAGTCAAGTTTTGTGAAACATTGTGGAGATTCAATGAAAAATTCAGAGTATATATCCTAGTGACTTTTGTATTGTATCTTGGCGGTTGGTGTGATTGGAAATTGAATATGAATCGTACGTTTCGAATTTTGAAAAAATGTATAATTATGCAATTAATTCGAGAATTATGTCAGACGAAATCGATTTCACACCACCAGAATCAAGAGGAATTGAGATTAAAGTTGCAAATTATTTTACTATATCGAAACTATATTATATTGACAATTGAAGTGTGTTGGATATTTGATAGGATCGGAAGTCAGTGTAGATAATCACAAAGCGAAAAATATAACTGAAAACAATGCTGTAATGAGTTCATTACAGCACTGTTTTTTAGTATTGTAATAAACTCATTAGGATACTGAAATAGAGATAATTAAAAAAAAAAATATATTGAAATGTCACAAAATGGCGAATGCGCGCATTTGATTCGTACCATAGACGTAGGATAATAAGTCTATGATTCGTACCGTCGAATTCAAGTTTCATCAGCAAATTCTAAGCCGTCGGTGGCTGTATTACGATCTGCAATCAATTCCGTCGGAACTTTCAGGTATCCAAGAATTCAATAACTCTTCCTACAATATAGAATTGGGACCCAATCAAAATCGATCTATCCAACGGGCGTTTCATATTTTTACGAGCCATCCGGGAGCTCAGATATTACGAAACGTAAAACTCTTTATTGAGGAGCCGTTTCCAAATCCATTCCGTAATTTTCGTCTGATGCCGGCGAACGAAGAATCACCTCCATAGAGGGCGGGGGAGGTTGTCAGACTCCGAGAGGATCCGGCTCCGGATATCGAAACACTGACAATCGGAAATTTCTTGTATCGAGAGACCAAGGGGCATTCTTGCCAATTTTGACGTGGGCCTGATTGATAAATAAATGGATGAACCCTAATAACCTCATGAAGTGATTTCTTTGAGGGGCGGTGTAGAATCAATATCTGGGGCTTTTACGACGTCGTCTCGTTCATCATGGATTAGTGAGCAGATTTATTGGAAGATAAGTGAGCGAAGGCAACGGATCATGTAACGGAGGTTTCGATCATGGACGCAACTGATATAGACAGGAATGAAACGAGATATGATTACGTGGGGGATCACATTCAACCGACACTCGCAACAGATGGTCCAATATTGGGGGTACTTGATTATCTAACACTATTGGTTTATTAGTTTCCATAATGAACTTACGATTAGCCCTTTAGAAATTTTGACAGTTGATATGCAGAATTAGGAAAGCATTGAAAATAAGCACTGATGGCTTTTTATCTAAATTTTGGCTCGGAGAATGTGACAATCGGTTGACATAAATCAGAAAGAATCCAAGCTGGAAAGCTTACACTCTTCTTGAGAAATTCATCAATTCAAAAATTATGATGTTATATAACTATGCTAAGACAATAAGCAGTATGATGTTCACTGATATGATAATAGATAATCAGGTTTTGTAAGCTCACAAAAAAAGGAATATACATTCATATACTTAAATTGATTCTCATAAATTTTCGGCTCTAGGAGGCTACAAGAAATTAATTCCTGATGAACAAATTGCTCATTATAGTAACTCAAAATTTTTTAATATATTTGAATAGACAAGATTTATACAAAAATCTCGTCTGTTGGTCAGTTCTCAAAGACAATTGAGCACATCAGTCAAGCGTGTGTGAATGAGAAAGCAGTAAAAGTGAATAATATATAAAAAAACTGATCGAATCCGTTACAAAAAAAGCAATATTACACAAATAATAATGAGGATTCCAGAAAAATCAATGGATAGTCCAGTTGACGAATTGATGAGGATATAAATAAAAGTTGAATATAACGAAACGTACAACAGCCGTTGTTCTGGGCTTGCGAAATCTTAGACAAAATATGGCACTGGCACTAATGATTAAATTATAAAATGAAGAAATTCCTGATAAAGCTGGTGGAAATATCTGGGAATCAAAAAATTGAGAGTTCAAATAAAGGGAACGAAGTTAACAACAGAAAATTCTGAAGCAAAATTACCACAAGGGTTATAGGCTCCTTACTGTTTAATATTTTTCGTTTCAGATACCTCAGAGATGATGAATAATTTAAGGGACTAGATAACATTAGGAGGACGTTGAAAAAGTTGATTTTTATTTCTTAAGATTAATAATGCAGCTTAACGCAAAGTCCCAATCAGTTTAATCACAGAAAATCAGAAAACCAAATATGTAGGCAATTGAGTTTTACCGAACAATTTGAGGAAAATAGGATGAAAACACAGCCTAAACAAAGGGTATAGGCTGTGTTTTCATCCTATTCATCAACTCGACGAGAAACTTATCATTGTAAAATAGAGACAGTTACAATAGCAAGCATCACATATGCAGGAAGCACATAACTTAATGTGAAAAATTCCAAGAATGCCTTCCATTACTGCACATAACTAAATAATTAGACATACCATAGGAGCTTCATGCTACGTTAACCATCAACAGATAAGTGAAGACCTGAAGATGGAAATTATGGAAAAGATAATAAATAGAAAGACATACAGTTTATTCAACGAAGGAAAGTACATACAAATAACGAAATAAGTAAATTATTAACAAAAAGAGATAAAAATCACAGAGACCAGTAGAGAATTCATATGGGGGATGTTTAGCTTACCCCGAAAACAATTGTAAAAAAAAGTGCAGTATCAATTAGCCAAAAGGCGTAAGGAAAAATTTAAGTCCACTAAAAAAATAATGTTCTAGAATGTTAATAAATCCTCCAACACGAATGAAAATTTTTGTTCCATGAGATATTCGGTGGCAAAGAAAGAAAATATTTCTCGTTGTTTTGACGTAAAAATTGCAACTGACATGATTGGTTCTTCTACTTGCTTTCACGTACGACAGCGAAAACAGATATAAGAGATCAAGTCTTAGAGCCCCGGAGTTTTTTGGGTTTCATCAAACAAGAATATTATCATCAGGATTTATATTCCCGATGCTCCAGAGACTCTTGTTCCGAATGTCGGAAGCATATCCTTTAATCCTCATCTGCCGAAAAAGATTTTATTTTAGTCCCGTGGGCGATAGCGTGAAATTATTTTTCCTTATAAATAGAAGCTCCCTCGTTCGGAATGAGAATACATTTACGAGGATTTTCGTTTTCTCTAAATCCGGGGTGGAAGATCTGATTAGGACTTAATTTTGCGAGGTGGCGACTTGCGAACGACAGGATTAAAAGTGGAATAAAGCCGATTAGGATGCTCGTCGCAGAAGCCTTCCAAATAATGGAAGATTTTTCGCAGATATGACTAATGGCTGATCCCCCATCCTACATTCAGGTTGTTCACTTCTTGAGTTGCAACCTTCCATTGAGATATTACCTTACCCGAATTTTATAGCTTACTTCACTCGGGAACTGATAATGAGTTTTTAATGTTTCGGAGTGGCATTTGTCTAGGAAAGAAAAGTATTGACTGTCTAATGTTTTGTGTAGGAAATGTAAATGGATGATTAACAAGTAGACTATCTGAATTGATTCTCCTTCATTTTCGCTAGACTCTCAGAATTTAACCTCCTCGAATGTTCAATATTTAAAACCATGACTTTTTTTGGATGTTTCAGTAGCTACTGAAGACCAATAAATTCTGTTAATTGGTATTATCGAAAACTCCCAAGTGAAATCTTGATGCGATAAAATTATTTTTTCTCAGACCGACAACAATTATTGATTTTGGAGACATATATCAATCATCATAGTATATTACTTTTCCTGCCTAGGCAAATGATTATTCTCAATGTGAATAAAACATTTGACATTTTTTGACAATCAATATTTTTCTACCCTCCTTATTTCTGGGAGAGTAAGTACTCCTAAGTACTGTCTAAAATATTAATATGTATATCCGATATTTTTCCAAAAAAACAGTCAGATATTTCATAAATTTTCAAACTATAATTATCATAGACATATACATTTCCATACCAACCAACCATTCCAACAATTGCGATTTCTATCAAATTTCATTTCAATTCATCTCCTTCACTGAATTTTTTTCGATAGTTTGGAAATCCCAGGCGGCAAACTGTCCAATATTACTTTGAAGATTATGATATCCTATCGAATATTTTTCTGCCAGTGTCTCATTTTTGTTCCTATATTATTTTCCGAAAAACTCTGTACTCTTATCAGTCAAAAATGTAGCCTGTTGAAGCCACAGTGTGGTGAAACAATTGTTGCTAACAATTAAATAGTCCAGTGAAAATTATTTTGTTTTATTTTATATAAAATGAATTTCCACCAAAGACCGAATCCATTTCATATTTAATATATGGAGGTTTAGAGGGATTGTTTTTATTTCTCTCAATTAATCTCCAGAGTGCATCAAATTGTCTCCTAAATATCAACAGATCGAATTGAATAAAACTTTCAAAGAATAGTGAAGACTCTTCCTGGAAAACAAGAATTAAATTTATTCCGATGAACCGATCAGGGAATAAACCGGGGGATGAAGATTAAAATGAAAAACGAATTCGATAGAGGAGTTAATAATTCAGTTGGATCTGAAGTAATAAATATTGGAGTTGAATTCGACCACCTTTTTTCTGAATCCGCCTAATATCGTGCTCAGTTCGTTATTAATTTCTGAACTTACCGAAGACTTCTTGAAGTTTATGGTTTTCGATTAATCCCATCTATTGACCCTTTTTTTCATTTGACAATTGGCCTTCTGAAATTCTATTATTTCCTTCTGAGTTTTCCAGAGTTCAATACTGCGAACGGTTATTTCAGTTACCATTTGAATAATATATATATATATATATATATATATATATATATATATATATATATATATATATATATATAGTATCTTATTATGACATATGAGACTAATTTTCTTAGTTGAATAGACTTAATTAACCTCTCATAATTAATGCATATATTTTTTTTAACCCTCAAAAATGATATTTATTAACCAAGCTTGAGGAAACAACACTGAAATTAATAATTCATATTGATGAATTCAAGTGATTGAATATATCAATTTTAGAAACAGGAACAAATACTATTGAATTATTAATAGTTTTATAGTTCTGCTCATTCTGAAATGTCAACACATGAAAATCATAGAAAATTATTATTGACGTAAGACCTTGTTTATGGTGACAGTTATCGGATCCGAGTCTTTCACGTTGATTGGTTTGAAAACATCTCTTAATACATGTTTCAAGTTTTTTAGAAGAAAAAGCACTCAAGGAAGGAGCATTTCCCTGCAAATTCATTTATATGCTCCACATCTTCGAATATATCCTGGCAACTACTTTTTTTCATTCCGAGAGTACACTTAACATAAAACGGAGACGACTATAAAATTGCAGTTGTGTCGCGAGACGAACTGCGCTAAGAGGCGCGAAATCGCAGGTGCTACCAAGCGAGTAAAATAAAATGTTACTACATAAACCATGAGCAAATATGACGGACGAGAGTGATGTGCAGACTTTAAGAAGTTCTACACTCATACTTTACATGCATAAAAGACGAAGTTGAGGCGCATATCGAGGGATTTCGAATGGGACCATTTCGAGAGATGAGAAATCTAGATATTTCCTTAACCAGAGGTAGAACTCGATGATAACGATAACGTTCATTCATGATTTTGTATGATGTATGAAATTATATCTGATTTGTTGGGTTTAAATTAATTGACTGAAGAGGTTCGAATCAGAGAAAAATATTTTTAATTTTCTTCTCACCGAAAATTAACACAGCCTTTTCTTTCAAACTAGGTATACAGGGTGGGCCACGGTCGATGGAATCCTAGACTACGTAGAACGGAAGGTACGATTTCATTGGAAATTTGGTTTCTTGAGTAGGAACCTCAAAAGTAATAAACATAGATAGAGGGAACATATGTCATTTTCAGTAAGCAAATTTTGTCCCCAATACGAACTATCACATTTGACATGAAGCTCGCGGAAATGAAAACATATCAGTGATACGATATTTCACTCAATTCGCCAGTTTCTCCACGAAGAAAGCACTTTTTATGTCCCATAGTGAATCAACGTTTCATATTTACTCAAAATATTTATTTCAATAAATAAATACCTAATATATCAGAAATTCAGAAAACAAACTTCCAGCGCGCCAAACGACGTGAAACAACCGATGACACTAGGAGAGCAAAAGGCGCCAAACTTTGGATTTCAGCAAGTAGATACAGAAAATAATAAATATTATTAATTCGACAATTAAGAGAAATATCGGATTCCAAGTATTCAACAAATTTGCATATTCAATAGGGAATCACTCAAATAAATATATTTCATTCAATATAATATACATTCATAACGATATAGTAAAATTGTGAATTTGAAAATATAACACAATCCGACAACGTAATCTAACCATGTTGAGGACATGTAAAAATTGCATACACTCCCTCTATCTATGTTTTTTACTCTATGAGTGGGAACTATTGCTCTATCGATTCAAAATATTTTCAGCACTGCAGTGTTGTAAAAAAAAGCACTAATAACTTTTTCATTTCAATATTCCTTAGATATCATTATCATTTAGTGTCTGAGAAATAGTTTCTTTCAATGTGTTAACATCTTTCACAATCTAGAAAAAATACTGAATTTCATGCGAGAGCTCTTCAGAGAAAACATTTTAAACACGGATCGGTCAATTTCCAGGTTTTATACAATCGAAGATTTATACTTTAAAAAAGTTTTGTGACAGAATTGAAATATTTTTCTTTGGAATATGCTTAGTTAGAATAAATGAAATCGTGAGATGTTGGAAAAGCAATATCTACAAAACATACCTACTCTTTCAACGTCTCAGCAAAATAAAATTACACATCAATCCAAAAAGTTCTAACTCCCATCCAATTCCGCATTTTTTTTTATTGATTCCGTCCGTCTTCAGTTCATCGTGATATAAGATGACGTAAAGTTTACGAGGACATTAATTTAAATTGGTTCCTTGAGAACAATGAAAACTTTCGAATGTACTTCAGGGTTTTTACTGGCAAATTTCCATTCTTTCCGTCTACAGATAATGTGAAATAACCTCTTGCTTATCTGATAATGAAATTCTGAGGAGTTCAGTGTTGAATGAACCCGCTCTAATTGAAACTAGGAATTTCACGAAGACGATAATGGCAGAAATTTGGAAATTTCATACTGGGATCATTTTTTATATTAAAAGGTATTCATTTGAAGTCGATAGGATAATATAAAGGCTTCGGTGAGAGAAGCTTATTGGATATATGGAAAAACAATTTTCTCTATACAGGGTGTTTCCTAAACATGCGGCAAAAATTCAGGGGGTTGTTCCTTGGACTATTTTAAGCATGTTTTGCCCTTGGATGATTTTTGAAAAACCTCTTTGTTTCGAAGATACAGGGCGAACAACATTTTTCATATTTTTAAAATTAATAATAGTTTAAATAAAAATGCGTACCGCACTGTGTTTACTAAGTAGGTACAATTTATTTTTAAATTTGTTCAACAACATTCCAATTACTAAAAACGGCCAGTTTTTTGACTAAAAATTGATAAGTGCAGATGGTAAAGGAATACTGATTAAACACGGTTTTCATTTGAATTCGTTTGCTGGGTGTAACTTAATAAGAAATGATCCTGGTGTTTTTGAAAGGGTTCGGCAGTCAATGAGGAGAAGATTGGATGCTTGTATGCTGGCTAGAGGTGGTCATTTTCAACAGTTTTTGTAGGTTGAGTTGAATTTTCATGTAATTTTTCATAATAAAATGTTATTATCTGAAATTTTGTTTCCCCTATATCTTCGAAACAAATAAGTTTTTCAAAAATCATCAAATGACAAAATATTCTTAGAATAGTCCAAGGAACAACCCCCTGAATTTTTGCCGCATGTTTAGGAAACACCCTGTATAATTACACCTACTTATAATAGTACCAAGCTGGTAGGTAATATGCATCGATAAATTTTGATTTATATACTTAGCATACGATTTAATCTGTATATTTTTTATTAATACTGTATGATTTAAGTGTGATAATTCATTCACAATTTGTCTCTACATTTGGACAAAAAGGATATGATAATCCTCTAAATAACATTCAATTAAGATATATTTTTATGACTATTATTCAAGATCACAGGGTGTGTCTTAATGATGGGCTAATATTTAAGGGGGATATTCTTGGAGGCATTTTCAGCAAAAAACTTCAAATAAACGTATGTCGTAAACGTTCTAACTTTCGAGATACAGGGGAAATCAATTTGAGCTATTAATTTAATTTTTGCCGATACGCAAGCATATTCCGTGGAATGTACTCATTCCATGGCAATTTTAGCAAATTGTCCCTGATGTAGTAAAAAAAAGTTTTATTTTTCTTACCATACGTCGGACAAACAAAATTAAGAGATCAAATTGTTCAAAAATGAATGATGATTTCAAAAATTATTTTCAATTTGAGATAAAGCAGTTTCGTTTAATTTATTCTCCAAAAATATTCAATGCAAAACTGTTACTTCAGATGCGAAATATACAATAATGAAAGTCCAAGTTTTGAGCGTATAATTCCCGAGACAAAATTGAAAAGACATCTTACAAAGCCCCGTCATTTCTCTCTACGAATATGGATTCGATTTATATGCATGAAATGAATTCACCGTTTTTCCATCAGAGAAGAATTCCAGTTGCTCCGAGAATCCATGAAATGGTAGCTTTTTTTCAAGAAGAAACGTTACTCCTTATCCAACTGGTAGATTTCTCGAACCATATTTGTGGAATAACATAAATTACACAGCGGTGAACTACCTAATTGTTAACCTATTTTCAATTTGACGTGCCAACGTCGTAGGTAGACGCTAATTCTCTATTTATTGCCAGTATGATATTTCCTCCGCTGAAATTATGAACCCACGGTTTCATTGGACAATTATAGAGTTGATCCTGACGGCCGTAACTCGAGCATAATTGGATAGTTTTGCGAGGAAAATATAGATGTGTAAGCTCGAGAGTTCTGCCATCTGGAAGTTTCGGAAACCACGACGAAATTCAATCATAATGAGCTATTCATAATTGAGTTGGAACAAATAGTTGAACTTTAGTAATGAAGGTTACGTAAATGAACCTGATCACAAGACCGCAGAGCATTTCGCAGGTATTCAAATCTGCCTGTTTTCTCTTTGTAGTTACTAGAGAATAGGTTGAACCTTATTTTGTGTTCAAGGACTAACATAAAAACTATTTGGTCATGAAAATTCCAGAATGGAAAATGCTGAGTGTATATCTCTGGTTAAACTTTGCTGAATACTGAATTTTGGTAAATGAAAGGAGGGCAATACATATGTTTTTTCGACAATAATGAATTCTTTGGAATCCAGCCTCAGAGTAATAAACATAGGTAGAGGGAGCATATGACATTTTCAGTAAGCAAATTTTGTCCCCAACATGAACTGAAATTTGACATCGAGCGCGCGGAAATGAAAACATATAAGTGATACGATATTTCACTCAATTCGCGAGTTTCTCCACAAAGAACGCACATCTTATGTCCCGCAGTGAATCAACGTTTCATATTAACTCAAAATATATTGCGATAAATACCTAAATATATCAGAAATTCAGAAAACAAACTTCAAGCGAGACACTAGGAGAGCAGAAGTTGCCAAACCTTGGATTTCAGCAGGTAGATTCAGAAAATAATAAATATTCTGCTTATTATGAATTCGACAATTAAGAAAAATATCGGATTCCAAATATTCAAATTTGCATATTTGATCGGGTATCACTCAAATATATATATATATATTTCATTCAATATAATATACATTAATAACGACATAGTAAAATTGAGGATTTGAAAATATATCACAATCCGACAACGTAATCTTACCATGTTGGGGACATGTAAAAATTGCGTATACTCGCTCTACGTTTATTACTCTATGAATCCCGCAGATGTTAATTTTTAATATACGTATAGTTATATCAGAAATTATTGAATTTTCGCGATAAGTCTGGTGAGTTATCAATAATAATAATAATAATAATAATTTATTCCCCACCGCAGATTCCAGGAGCTCCCTGACCCGGGAAGCTGTAACCTGTCGAAGGGTCCCTGTCCAGGGTAACGGACGAAGCCGTGTGGAAAGCAGCTCAAGAATTCTCCCACCGTAGCTCTGCGGATCGTAAAAAGCGATCAAAGGCCGTCTCCCCCACGACACGGAGGAACCCATGAATGATGGTGAATTTAAGGAATCGAAATATAGAGCCGCTGCCTGAGGTTCGTCAGGGCGTGTCTGGAGCCGGCGCTGGACATGACAGTATGCGGGACGTCGGTGACAGAGTGCTAAGGAGACGGGCGTCTGTCGATCAAAATGCTACGCCTCCACAATCTCAACATTCTAGGAGAAGAATAACACGAGTTTCTCCGACTGCTGAAGGTGCTGTGCAGGATCCCCAACCAGCACTCACCCAAGCAGGTCTACCAAGAAGACGCATGAAATGGACAAGTTCGATAAATGAAACGATCATGCGCATATACTATGAAGTAACTAATATGGAAGAGGATAAAATAGGCTACCGGCAAAAGCTGTTTGCAGAATTCCACAGAAACTATCCCGAACTTCAAGTTTCTGAACAAAGAGTAGCCGACCAATACCGGGTCATATTGAGAAATAAACTTGTACCCGATGAGAGACTTAACACAATAAAAAATGAAGTCCAACTGAGGCTACAGAATAGGAACCCCACTAACAACGAAGTGACAATTGAAGAAAACTACGATTGTGCTGAAAACCAACACAACATCAATGCACAAATTAATACTGAGGAACAAAACAGCGGAGATTTGGCACTAGCAAGAGATGAGCAATGGCGGAATATACAAACTGCGACTATGGAAAACCGAGAAGAAAGTCGAAGAGATCTATTAGAGCAATTATCTGTTACAATGAATAGATATTTTATAGAATTCGAGGGTACTGATCCTCTTAAACGACCAATTCTTCCTAGACTGAAGACATCGAAAAAACTCTCACATATTCTGCACATAATGAACAAAGAGATAATTCCACCGTTTTTTTCGAATGACCAAAACCTAGAGTCATTGCATCTTATTACCTACTGTGCAGCCTCTACAATATCAGCAGTGCTCGGTGTGAAGCCAAAACCTAGAAGTGAGCAACCAGCACAGAAAAAACAGCATAACAAACCACATTGGCAAAATAGGCTAGAAGCAAAAGTACATAGCCTCCGACAAGATATAGGACGGTTAACACAATTTGAAAAAGGTTCTCCGTCGAGAAAACTACAGAAAATAGTGGATGCAATTATGGATCGCCATAGGCGACATGCAAATTACGACGCCAACAATAAAAGTGCTCAAGAAACTCTAGATACACTCAAACAAAAATTAAGTGTATACTCTGAACGACTGAGAAGATACAATGAGAGCTATAAACGAAAACATGACAATATGATTTTTGAAAACTCCGAAAAGAACTTTTATAGAATGCTTAATGAACAAACGTCAACTAAATTAGTGAGTCCTCCAAGCGCCGAAGATATGGAGAGTTTTTGGACCGATCAACTGTCAACACCAACTCCTTTTAACTCCAAAGCGCATTGGATAAGAAGAGAGGAGAAATCATGTGAGACCATAGAAAATATGCCACATAGTGTAATAACGTCTGAAGAACTACAGGAAATATTGAAGAACACTCACAATTGGAAATCTCCAGGCCCAGATGGAATTCACAACTTCTGGTTGAAGAAGTTTTGGTGTCTGCACGGCAGGCTAGTCGAATACATAAATAACATAATACATAATCCAACAGAAATGCCAACATTTTTAACAACAGGTATCACTTACCTAATACCGAAGGATTTTCAAAACACTATGGATCCATCAAAATATAGACCTATAACATGCCTACCAACAATATACAAAAT
The DNA here is from genome assembly GCF_914767665.1 of Harmonia axyridis. Taxonomy (NCBI): domain Eukaryota; kingdom Metazoa; phylum Arthropoda; class Insecta; order Coleoptera; family Coccinellidae; genus Harmonia; species Harmonia axyridis. The sequence continues at coordinate 18,077,526 of NC_059503.1, forward strand.
CATCACATCATGTTTAGCATCTCGTATCTACAAACATTGCGAGAAAAATAAAATAATAACAACACAGCAGAAAGGATGTTCCAAGAATGCACAAGGATCGAAGGAACAGCTGGTAATAGATTCCATCATATGCAACCAAGCCTTCAAGAAACATAGAAACCTTTTCATGACTTATTTTGATTATAAGAAGGCTTTCGACTCACTTCCACATGGCTGGCTGAAGAAAATTTTGGAGATATACAAGATCGATCCAATTATAACCAATTTTCTAAAGCTTGCAATGGACAATTGGAAAACGAACATCGAGCTTTCCACGGCAAACATAAAAACCAAACTGATTCCAATTAAGAGGGGAATTTTCCAAGGTGACTCCATGAACCCTTTATGGTTCTGCTTGGCGCTGAACCCACTCTCTAAACAGCTAAACGCTACTGAAAAGGGTTTCAACATTAAAGGAAATAATAATACTACCACCCTCAATCATTTGCTGTACATGGATGATTTGAAACTGATAACAGGCAATAAGAACCACCTAGAAATTATGGTCAAGCTAGTGGAACATTTTTCGAAAGATGTAGGTATGGAATTCGGTTTGGACAAATGTCGTACTCTCAGCGTAGTGAGAGGAAGAATACAAGATGAACCGATCACTCTCGCAAATGGACAGCAAATAGAAGCAATGAAGTTGGATGATCTTTATAAATATCTTGGAATGAAACAGAATCGACGAATCAACCACCAAAGAATGAAGCAAGACTTAACGACTGAGTTCATTAGGAGAACCAAAAAAATCTTAAAAACAAACCTAAACAGCAGGAACATGACGAGAGCCATCAACACATATGCATGTTCAATTCTAACATACTCATTCGGTATAGTTCCATGGAGCAAAACAGACATCGAAAACTTGCAACGTAAAATGAGAACGTTGATGACAAAAGCAAACAAGCACCATCCGAAAAGCAGCATTGAGAGGACTACACTGCCGAGAAATAAAGGAGGCAGGGGTCTTACGGACATCATGGAACTTGCTAGTGGGCAGATAGAAAGCCTACGGGAATACTTCAGAGATCAAGCAAGTACATCAGAGTTCTACAAAATACTGTGTGAAGCAGACGAATCAACACCTTTACAACTTCACAAGGAGCAATTTTCATACAACCACCAGACAAACCAAGAAAAATTGGATAGATGGAGAGAGAAGCCCCTGCATGGAAGACATTTCAACGAGGTGAACCAGGATCATGTCGACATTGAAGCGTCGAACTATTGGCTCACATCAGGTGCAATGTACCCAGAAACAGAGGGTTTTCTTTTAGCCATCCAAGATCAAGTGATCTCAACTAGAAATTACTGCAGGCATATCATAAAGGATCGAACTATTACCGACGATCGATGCCGATATGGGTGTCCAACAAATGAGACAATACAACATATCACGGGTGGATGTCAGATGTTTGCAGGAAATGAATATAAAGAGAGACACGATGCAGTAGCAAAGATATTACACCAAGAAATGGCAACTAAATTAACACTAATTCAAGCTGAAAAAGTACCATACTACAAGTACCGACCGGAGACCATCCTGGAAAACGAACGCTATAAACTGTACTGGGATCGTACAGTTTTGACTGATAAAACAGTCCCTCACAACAGGCCAGATATATTGCTAGTTGATAAACATCAAAAGGCAGCTATACTCATCGACGTAGCAATACCTAATAACAACAACTTGCGTCAAAAAGAGGTCGAAAAAATTTCAAAATATAGGGACCTCGAATTTCAGATAAAGCGCCAGTGGGGAATGATATCAACGAGAACTATTCCAATTATCATCTCAACAACAGGAATAGTACCCAAAAATCTCAAGAGAAATATCAAGCAACTAGGGCTTAGTGAGTATATATGTAATGTAATGCAAAAAGCTGTTCTTTTAGGTACTGCAAGGACGGTGAGAAAATTCCTAGGAAGCGAAGGACAGGTCCAAGGATCGCGTGTAAGAGGACCAGAAGTTCGACGACAACCAGGGGGACCACAAGGACCGGACACGACCGAGCTCTACCCTTCTGATATTTTAAATATCTGGGATTGAGTGAATGTTCCTCTTAGCGAGGAGTGAGAAGCCGACGGCGAGGATAAATCCTACGCGTATAGGCAAAAGTCGGATAATTTATTCATCCATAGCGACATATTACAAATACGTATTGGACAAGTCAATAAAACAACAATAGAAGGAAAAATTTCACATACTAGCCATTATTTAAAACATATTAAGTATATCAACTTCCTAACCTGATATGCTTACAACAATCATAATATTCAGATAGGGTATAGAAACATTGAGACATTAAGAAATCATTAACTGCCCTTCTGAAACTTCGTACACTTTCAATATCCCTATAGGTCTTTGAATATTTAAATAATTCAATAATTTAAACTCGACTAGAGCTCCTGATTAGTTGATTCAACAAGTGCGTGAAATAGTCAACGAAATTAAATAAATGAAGGATTTCCGAATGAAAGTTCCATTTTGAAAAGCCCGCTATCTGAACAGTTGCCACTTGGGAAGCTGCTATTTTTTGACATTTGAAAAGTAGAAACTAGCCATTACTAAAATGGAACGAAACACGCTTCAAAATTGTTAAAATTCACGACAAAATGGAGAAAATTTTGCAGTCACCGTTCGCAAAACTAAAGCACTTTTGGGTTGTCGTGAAGCATCTTCTCGGCCGACAATAGTGAAACTGTTGGACAAGTTAGTGGTGTGAAGGATCGAAACCGTGTGCATCGCTCAAGAACAACTGAGAATGTAGCTGCTGTAGCCCGTAGTGTTGACGAAAACCCAGGTTGGTGGATTCCTCGTCTATCTTGAGAATTGGACATTCCGCAAAAGAAGTTACAATTCTGCAAGAAAAGTTTTCTGGCCGTGTTATATCTCGACGTGATGATCATAATTTTCCACCGAGATCTTGTGATTAAAAACAAAATAAGACACTCTCAGCCTCAGATAATCACATTTCGTAAAAGGAAGTGAATTTATGCGAATGCATCATTCACTTAAATTGAAGAACATAAAATAGTACTCAATCTAAACAACGCAATGGAAAGAAGATTACACAATTTGAAACGATGATCGAACAATTCACAAGGGAAAAAATAATGATGTGGATATCAGGAAGACCATAGAATACGAGATGAATACACTTAGGCTTGGCGCATTGCACATGACGTGAAAAAAAAAGAAAATAAAAATGCAATTTCTCAATATCAGTAGAGAAATTGAGGCACGCCCATATTTATGAATGGAAGTAATATCGCCTCTTATACAGTCTTCAGTAGGTCCCATTCTTCAACTTTCGAATTATAAAGAGGGAACGTTCCGTTAGCAGTAGCACAATAACAAATGCAATTTTTTTATCGCATAAAATGCATAAGTAATCATCCGCGAAATAAAGTAGCAAGCGAATGGTTTATCGTACACGAAAAAAATGCAGAGTTATCCCACACATATTATTCTGTCGAATAGCATGAAACGCGTTATGGTAGGCCATGTTGTAGCGTAGACGAAAGCCAATGCATTTAAAATTAGGCGGCCTTGTATTCGATATTAGCATCAGAGTGCATTTGTTTCGTTCGTTGTCCCTTGGCTTGATAGGTTCATGGCGGGTCATGATATTACATGTATTTATTTTGTCATTAATCATTATGTGTCAACTGAGCCAAGCACAAAATTTTGTAGGTACTTCACACAGTAGCGCCGAATCAGACTCACAAACCGCCGACAAAAGTTTTGCAACGAAATGAAACAAATAATGCCAAATGAGTGATAGGTACTTGAAAGGATATTGAATGAACAGGATAACCAAAAATGAGCAGAGAATTTTTGGGTACAAAAAAATGATAACCTACAATACACCACAAATACGATAGTTTTGTGTGTGCTCATAAAGAAACGCGTAACATTTTTTATTAGTTGAATTAACAATATTATCAAAAATACTTATTTTTTAGCGGCAATTGGTTTGAATGTAACACCCTGTAGTTTGTTACATTTTATATTAATAAAAATGTATAAAATTAAGAAATAATTCCTTTCATATTCTGTCTGCTAGACTACAAGTACCAAACATGCTTGGAAACAGCTCATTTTTATTAATCTAAAAATGGTTCAAACTACAGGGTGTTTCATTAAAACCAATTGCCGCTAGACAGTAAGTATTTTTGATAATATTGTTAATTTTAATAAAGAATGTTACGCGTTACTTTATGAGCACACACAAAACTATTGTATTTTTGTCCACCCTGTACCAATTGGAATCAACATGTGATACATTTTTGGAATCAGCTCAGCTAGAGTAATCGGAAAATTGAGACAAAATGGGGGTGTTCCATTCAGAAAAAATGACGGTGACGTCATTACTCGAAAGTAATTCACCCTGTATATTAGACTATTATTTTAAAATACAGTAAATTAAAATAAAAAATCGACGTGTTTCAGGATTTTTTCTCAAAATGGTCTGTTTAGCTAAAAATGAATTTGTTCCATACTTTACGGACACAGTGTATATAGACGAGCGAAACATGCACTCCGTATTCTATTTTCTTCAGCAATTTCAAGGAGAATATAAGTTTTTTTTTTGTCGTTTGTCATAGGAAAGGCCTAAGAGCTTCAGTTTACATTAAATAGCCCACTGTAATATAGTCTGAAGATATAATTTTTTTAAAATTTGAATCCATTCGAATCCGAGAAAAACAATGTCAGGCATTTCTACTTCAATTTAGTATGTACTATGTACCAAACAAGTGATGAACTTTAATGATATCAGCTTGAACAGCCATCTTTAGTCGATTAGCTATGAGTTGAAATTGAAACATCAGTTGATGAAAAAAGAGATTCTTGAATTCTAAATAACGTTTTACATAAAAACTTATTTTAGGGGCTGAAGACTCATCAAAAAATGTATAATGAATAAGCTATTACTGTTACATTCTTCTACACTATGTCTCATCATTTCACAGTTATCATTAAGTTTTCTAAATAGCATAAAATCAGCGATTCTCAATAAACCTTTCTAATAGTTATCACACATGTTGCAGACAACGTAAATCTTCAAATAACTATTATTATCATAGATTATTACTAACGGTCCTGCCATGATGGTGAAGATTCATTGACACACTATTAGATTTAATTTGAAATAAAATAAAACAATCTACTTCATTAACCTAACTAACATAAATACTGTGTAGTACAGAATATAACGAAGTTGTATATTTTCGCTGGAAATTCAACGATGAACATGCAAATTTAATTTCCCTGTTGAAAAATAATTGATATGCAGTTTCATACGTATATATCTTTTTCATTAGTAAGTCAAGATGAACTTCTAACTACGCCCATATATTTCAGCGTAAAGGCGATCATACTAGAAGAAGAAAATTGCGTCTGGATTGTAGAGTAATTTTTTTTTTCAAATAAAAAATGGTAAAAAGAAATATCGTCGCAACTGAACGTGAAAATAAAGTGAGACTTCCACTGCATGCTAAGCAGTTTTTTTTCGACGGAGACATGTACGCCACTGTACCTAATAAACCATTACTTTTCGCTCCGTAATGCAAACAATTGTGATGTTTGGGTAATGAACTCTGGGCCATATACAATCCATTTATTGCATTTCTCTTAGGTCAGACGAAGCCTGACGAAAATAAAAAGGAAAAAAAAAATAAGATAGGCGTCCCACTTTGCGAATACAAACAATGACTACACAGGAGGACAATTTTAACGACTCGTAATGTGCGTTCGCATTCTCGAATGGAAATTATGACGAAAAGTTATGACTGCAGCGGCGAAAAATGAAAAAAAAAAGGGAATTTTTATGGAAGTGGTCGGACAGTCACGCTCGACAAAAAGTATATTATTAGTTTCGATTGTTCTTTTTGCGCTATACTGTTAGCTTTTGTTCGAGGTTATTTCTATCGAAGGTTCATTGTCCAGGATTTATGCGGAATAACGTCCGAAACGATTTGATGCATATTAGGAATAGTTACTTTCTGGATATAAAATGATTGTGTAGAGATGATAGGCATCAGACGGGATTCTAAGAACAAATTTGCCGCCAATTCTCATAAATATATAAGTATCTGTACCTATTTCTTGATATCGAATATAGATAGAATTACATCGAGCACGGTGGACTGATAATAATTGGAATGTTGATATATCTACTGAAATATTGCTGATTATACACTGTGTCCGAATAGTTATTTATAATACAAGTGCAGAAGGCATTGATATTCTTCCACGAGTTCAAAATTCAAAAACGAGCCACGAAGTGGCGAGTTTTGGAATGAACGAGTGGTAGAATGAGCTTTCTGTACGAGTATTATATATTATTTTCTCTAATTCATTGCATTTTCATTGAAATTAATGAAATATTTCCATAAATATGATTTAGTGATTTTTGCATTGAAAAATGTTGGTTGGCAGAACTGTGCCAACATAGAATAATAAAATATAACCATGAAAACTGTGCGTTTCTGATATATTCTCGCACGATTTTGTTCTACAAGATGTGGAAGAATGTACGGAATAACCACAGAATTAGAGAAAAGTATGGAACAAATTCATTTTTAGGTAAACAGACCATTTTAGGAAATAATCCTGAAACACGTCGATTTTTGATTTTAATTTACCGTATTTCAATATAATAATCTAATATACAGGTTGAATTACTTTCGAGTAATGACATTACCGTCATTTTTCTAAATGGAACACCTTCATTTTGTCTCAATTTTCCGATTACTCTAGCTGAGTTGATTCCAATTGGTACAGGGTGAACAAAAATAATAAATTAAATCTAAGCAATAAATAAATCATTCACGAATACCAAAAATATTGTAGTACTAAACTGTCATTGAACACCAATAAATTACTGAACAAATAATGACATTTCACAAAAAACTAGACGACTATGTTTTTTTAAATTGATGAGGAATAATTTCTTTCATATTCTGTCTGCTAGACCACAAGTACCAAACATGTTTGGAAAAAACTCATTTTTATTTATCCAAAAATGTAACAAACTACAGGGTGTTACATTCAAACCAATTGCCGCTGGACAATAAGTATTTTTGATAATATTGTTAATTTAACTAATAAAGAATGTTACGCGTTACTTTATGAGCACACATAATACTATTGTATTTTTGTCCACCCTGTACCAAATGGAAACAACATGTGATACATTTTTGGAATCAGCTCAGCTAAAGTAATAGTATAATTGAGACAAAATGGAAGAGTTCCATTTGAAAAAAAATACGGTGAAGTCATTACTCGAAAGTAATTCACCCTGTATATTAGATTATTATTTTAAAATACGTTAAATTAAAATAAAAAATCGACGTGTTTCAGGATTATTTCTCGAAATGGTCTGTTTAGCCAAAAATTAATTTTTTCCCTACTTGGTATAATCGTTTTGGTGTTTCGCCTTTTGCCATATTGGGATAATTCCCATTGTAACATTCTTGGACGTTCGCCAAAAAAGAAGAGTCGAGCTGAGTGAAATGTCATTGGATATAATCGTAACAAATTCCACTAGAGCAAAGACAATATATTTCGATTATACGAACCTCTTCACTCGATGTAGTTCGCGAAACACTAGAAAATATTGATTATATCTGTAATATAAATAATGTAGAAAGCTGTTTTTCAGGTACACCAAGGACAGTGAAAAAATTTTTGGTATTCGATGGATAGGCCCAAAAATCGGTGGGATCACTTGAAAGAGGACCAGAGGGGCCACAAGGACCGGACGCAGCTCTATCCTTATGACATTTGAAATATTCCGGGTTGAGTGAATGTTCTCTTAAGAGGGAAATGAAAACTGCGGGGGGAGTTTTCTCTCCTACACTCACAATGATAGGCGAACATCAAGGTTTGACAAAATCAAGTTTAATATCATATTTTAAGCTAGTAAAAAACGATGCACCTCTTTTAGGAATGTCATAGTGACAGAAACGCAAAATCGAACAGAAATTAATTTATCATTATCATTAAATACGTCCCTGCGTGAAGTAACTGCATATCAAGGTGTGTACTGAGTGTGCACTCCATTTCAGCATTCGACATATTGCATCGCTATGCAGACCGGAGGCTGTAGACACCGTTTTAATAACCTATTCCCATATTGGGAGACGTACAGACGACTGAGAAGGCGGTTGTATAAGAAAAATTTATGTTCAATACCGATCTTGTGGGACAGAGTAGGCTGGCAATGAATTAATCAAAAGCCATTGTCTATTCAGCTTGCTTGTTATAAATTGACGAGGAACGTAAAATGATGCATCTCTTTGGATATCAGGAAGTATCATCGAAAATCATGGTCGCCTTGCCATTGTTCCTTGAGTCTGACGCATAATAAATGAGTCCATATTTAACCTGCGAAATTCTTCCAAGACAAATTTGGTTTGTGGGATTTTCACAAATAACGCTCCGATGGCGTAAAACTTGAATATCGCCACTATACTTACTCTGAAACTATTAAAAAAAACCAAAAAACCATTCATGTTTAATTTTTTTTTTAAATACTCATCCATCGATTGATTAATATTTCAAGTTATAATCGATATTTTCAGATAGAGTGCAATGTGATAAATTAAAACCTGAAAAATATAGCATCAGCTTTATTTCTTTTTTTTTTCTAATTTGAAATGAAATTGACTGAAGGGTGGATCAAAAATGTGTACCGAGCTTTCTGGGAGTGTTTGTAAATTGAAAAATAAGTACAGTTTGATGCATAAACTTATGGCCGAAAGTTGATAAAATTAAAAAAAATTCTTTTCGTAACTTCCAAATCGTGCATAAATGTATGTTGTTGAAATATATATTTTCATACAATTCTACATTTTGGATATTATTATAAAGGCAGTTTTTACAGGATGAGTCATGTATTTTTGGGACAACTCCTTCCGTAGTATCCGTTTCGGTGAAAAAATAAAAGCATTCGATGAAACGAAGTAAATTACACGAAAAAGGTATTCTCATCCAAATACAAAAATCGAACTGTTTCCAGATATTCAAGTTTTTGTAGTAACATGAAGTCAGCAGATTTATTTATCGCGAGATTCATCGATAACCATAGAAGTTGTTCCAAAAAAATCATGACTCACCCTCTAAAAACTGCCTTTATAACAATATCAGAAATGTAGAAGTGTTATAAAAAATGTATTTTAACAACATACATTTATGCATGAAATTTCAATCTGGTGGCAATTATCGTTTAGAAGTTATGCGGAGAAATTTTTTTAATTAACTTTGGAAGGATATATCTTCCATAATACGCATAAGTGTATCCATCAAACTATACTCATTTCGCAATGTATACTATTACCCCCAGAAAGCTCGGTACACATTTTTCACTCACCTTGTATATACAGAGTGGGCCACAGTCGATTGGAGTTTCAGGGAGAACGAAATGTAGGATTTTATTGAAAATCCTTGGGTACGAACCAATGTTTAATCGATCTGAAACATTTTCTGTACTGCGACGTTGCCACTTATATCAAAAATTACTAACAGATTCGATATTTCAATTCCAGGGTACAATCGACCGCGGCCCACTCTGTATATCGTTTTGTGCGAAATATTGATAGCCTAATTAAGTAACTGTCTCAAATAATCAGAAAATTTTCACAGGTTCCATATCAGATTTTCTCCAAATTTCGATTGTTCCATAAAATTTTTTCGTAGTCCATACTTCGAATTTCCCCAGTTCTGCAGAAGAATCCCCAGACCTGGCAACACTGTCCATGCCCGACAGTCTTTGAGAAAACGTTATAGCCCATTCTCACTTCATTACTCCTGCTCACTATCTCCTGTACCCGATGGCAGCGCCCTCTTTCATCTGCTACTTATAGCCGTTATTAACTGAGGTGTCCGCCATGACAGATCCGTCCATCTTGTCATTCACTTGTCTCGTACACTCCTCCACGCGTCATTTACTCCATACGAGAGCACCCCTCCAAATTAGTGACCATCCCGCTTTCGGGCTAATTTAAAAAATGACAAATTATGGCCGCTCCTCGCAGCTGTTTCTCCGGTTAGCACCGCGGCCCGTTCTCTAACTCTTTGTTCAAAAATTTCACGGGGAATTTGTCAGGCCGTTTTTCATTAAAATCGGACGTAAGGACCATACTCCGTACTAATTAATTTCGGATTTTAATGGTCCCCAGCGAAAATTAAATATGTAGAGTACGTAGTCATCTGGTCCCTGGACCTCAGTTTATTAATCATTTTTCGTCCAGAAGATTTCCTGTGAGATTCATCGCGTATTTTTGATGGGGCCTGATTGATCGTCATGCAGAAATGACTGATTAAAACACATTCACGTTTGTTTGGGGAGTTGTAGGGAAATTTTTCATTCGATGTTTCCCATTTATAATTACTCCTTGGAGATTATACGAAAAATACCATCAAGCAATAATCAAATAGATCACATTCTGACAATTTGTACTTCTTATAACCATAGTACGAGTAATTATGTTCCCGGGGACAGTCATTATTTCTCCTATTATAATCATTATGTCCCTATTAGGGATATTATTATTCCCGAGGAAAAGTTAGTAACGGAGTGAGCGCTGATAAAGCACAAATCCGAGGTAATATTAGGTCATTATTGACAAATGTACCTACTCTAAAATAACAAAAACTAATTTTTATTTTGAGGTGTTTGAAGCACAATTTCATCTATCAAGTACGTAGTCATCTGGTCCCTAGATCTCAGTTTATTAATCATTTTTCGTCCAGAAGATTTCCTGTGAGATTCAACGCGTATTTTTGATGGGGTCTGATTGATCGTCATGCAGAAATGACTGATTAAAACACATGCACGTTTGTTTGGGGAGTTGTAGGGAAATTTTTCATTCGATGTTTCCCATTTATAATTCCTCCTTGGAAATTATACGAAAAATGCCATCAAGCAATAATCAAATAGATCACATTCTGACAATTTGTACTTCTTAAAACCATAGTACGAGTAATTATGTTCCCAGGGACAGTCATTATTTCTCCTATTATAATCATTATGTCTCTATTAGGGACATTATTATTTCCGGGGAAAAGTTAGAAACGAAGGGTGACCGCTGATGAAGTACTAATCTGAAGTAATATTAGGCCATCATTGAAAACTTTGAGTTTACGATCTTCTCATTTGGCTGTTATCGTGTTTTCGGCGGTCAGAATCGCATTTCAGAGCAAATTCGTCATCATTGAGTCGAACCTAATTGCTTTAGACCATTTTTGGATCAAAATTCGAACAAAAAATTTAATCAAAATTCGACATTGTGACGAAATGATAGAACGCAAAAGATGAATTTGGGAGGAGGACAACAACATAATAATTTATGCCAGAAACAACGAACTTAATTTTTAATAGACCTTTTAAAAAATCAAAACCTCCCAAATTCATCTTTTGTGTTCTATCATTCGTCACAATGTCGAATTTTGATTACATTTTTTGTTCGAATTTATAGGTTCACAATAGAATGATAGATTCTTCGTTCCATTCATCTCAATACAAATATAGCTACGAATACTACGCACTTGAAACTTTCAAAATAGTTCATTTCATATTCATGGTACCTATTATTAATCTGGCATTCAAGAAAAGGAAAAAGGACTTGAGTCCCTGATCATAAATTCTTTAGGGAATCAATGTTCGAAATCCATAATCGTATCGGTATTTTCTTAGAGGGGAGTAAAATTTCAGAACTCTGCCATTTGATTAACTCTAGGTATCAGTAGTCGAAATCCTTATCTGCGAGTCCAATCTAATTGTTTGATACCATGTCGACTCGAACATCAAAAATTGCAGACATTGTGTCGAAATGGAAGCTGTTCGAGCGCGAAAAAAGATGATTCACCCAGCATGAGCCTATTCAGAGATGACATCATATAAGGACCAAACTAAAAAATATCGATCAGTTAGGTCCAGATCAGGAGATGAAAAATTCCCGACTGTCTAATGCAACAATGAATTGAAACGAAGTATTCGATGAAAAACTTGTCCAATTATAGATCTCCAAGCGGATAATCCACTTCTGGAAAACGATTATCCAAGCCACCGATGCTTGATAGGATCAAATCAACTATTTACCCGACTATTCGACTACAATACCGTACGATCTTTGTCTCGACGAGTGAAATCGGTTTGGCTTCTTGGATTGTCATCGGGAACGATACGCCGTGGGATAAATAATGCATAATGGAAATGGTTCATCATTTAGCAGAGCGACAAATAAGGCACTCAAGCGATTAGGGATTTTATCTATCCCTTTTTTTTTGTCGTCCTAGCCAATGAACTTTTCAACTATGCTCTCCCCTTTTTTGTTTGTCTACGGCAGTGAGGGAGGGAGATCAGTAGATGTGATTACCGGGAATATCCATTTTAATCTGTTTCTCATCTAACAATGCGAAAATATATATCACTTTTTCTTGCCTCCATGTCGATGTATTTTTCCTGGCGAGCGACGTGACAAAAAACCGGTGAAATACGAGCTGTTTTGTATTATGAGTTCCCAGAAAGAGATAAAATGTCAACGCTGTTTTGTTCTGCAGTTTCGTTCCTTCCACTCCGACAGGAATTTGATAACAATATAATCCAGCATCAGGAAACTAATCAGAGACGGTCATACTTTCTTCTACACTGCTGGTTGTAAGGATGATGAATATTCCTGGAGGAATCATTCTTTGTTCAGCAGAATATACGGTTCTACCATCACCTCATTAAAGAAATCATTAAGATCATAAAGCGTTTTCCCATAGCATTGATACAATTTAAAATGATTACGATGGCAAAACTATGAATTATTTTTTGATTAATAATAATAATAATGAACTTTATTTAGCACTCGCCTATTGAAAACAATACAAATGTAATCCACTAATTAATTGAATTCTTCATAAATATAACTCATTAAAAATTGTTTAAATTCCTTATAATTATTGCAATATTCTTTTCAGGTAGTTTATTGAAGATAACTAATCATTTGTGTTCAGTATCTTATGTCATTAAATCATGGCACCCTCCAACAACGTTTAAAAATTGTTGAATGGCTTTATCAAAATTAGTGCTAATTTGTAAATATTGGAAGAAGTTTATGATGAATTCATGGACACATTATTCAGTTAAACAACTCACTAATAGTTGTATTGTATGCAAATATGGTTTTACGTTCTTCTTCTTAATTTTCTCTGAGTATTCACAAATGGGCCCTGTTTTTAGTGTTTTTATAAAACAATTCAACAATTTTTTTACTTTGTTGAATCATGTAAGCATATTTCAATGATTAACTACAGGATATAAGAAATGTCACAAAAATATATACAGTGTTGCCATTATTACTATTTCAAATCGTTCAAATCATTCCTATTGAAACATATCTTGAAAAATCCACCACATTAGTGAGAAAAAAAATATCCATCATTTCAATCGTGTTCATTACGTGAATGAGAGCATCTTATTTGCTGAATATATCATCGAAGCTATCATTCACGAGTGTGAACGTAATCAAATAACCCAAGTAAATAATTAAATTACAGGAGCTTTCCGAACACAAAAATTAGGCGAATGTATATTATCTGTGTTTGCAATGCTTTCATTAGAGCATGTTGCATGTCGTTCAAATTTGTGGGTCAACTGTCCACAAGAGTTGATTGTAATTTATGGGAATCGGATAAACAGTTTCCGAGTTTTCCTCAATTTTCCAATGTATAAACTACAGTTCACGTAGTCTATAGTGAATTGGTAGGAATTATCAGAAATTTTATGATTAGATTTCAACTGTTGCTGGAAGAATAGTCTTTACATAAATTTTGCGACGTTGCCATATCTATAGAAAGTCAGGAATTTTAATTTAATTCCTAGGAATTGATTGATTTTTTTTATTATGATTGGCGCTTCTTAGTTCAATGGGTCGCAGAAAATACTCCTTAAGTGGAATTCATTATTCGAGCCCCTCTACATCAACTAATTCTTATATAAAAATTAAAAATCAATTATTGATAATACTTCACGCGATAAAAAAGTTATTTTCAAATGGAAAAGCATCTCTTGACATTGTTAATCATTCAAAGAGAGGTGAAATTATGCAATGACATGCCTCATCTATCAATACGTCTCCAAGTTCTATGGAATTAAAATTTTCCATTTATAATTTCGTTCTTCAATTAAACATCCACTCAAACAATTAGCACTTGACATTTTCTTGTGTTTGTTTTAGGTAGAGATCTTTATTCAGCCATCTAACTCATTATTCTTTTGAAGTTGGACTCGAGATGACTAACAAAACAAATTTTTCATCATTAAAGGACATTTAACAGTTTTATTGCCTACCTACACACCGGGATGATAAATATACTGACATTATAATGATAATAAAGGAGATCGTTAAACTCAGAATTGTGCAATCTAAATATTTGGAGTGATTTTACATCTGATAAATGAAAGGCAAACAAATTAACCTTCAAACATGGAGCTGTCTTCCGAGCTAGTAAGAAAACCGATACAATAAATGATTTGTGAAAGACTTATTGAATGCTTGAGGGGCAGTAGTTGCACGAAAATGCATCATGCATCATTTGTGGATGTAATATTAGATTGAATACCGATTGTTATGTAGAAGGAATTCTTAGGGTTGACATCAGTGAATTTTTAAAAAATTGGTACTCACATTCCACTAGGATATTTGCTATGTTCTCACCTGTAACAAAAAAATATATATAAGAGATGAAACAGGAGAAAGCATTATTGTGAATTTGCTTGAGTTATTGATATAAAAAAACAATGTTTCAGTTCTCAGATGAATGGTAGTAACAAGATTAAAATAATCTTTAACCCTCATCTACTACCTGATGAAATATGGCTTCACAATCGATCTTGATATTCTACAGAGAAACTTGTTCACTAAACCTTCAACTTAAACCACTTTAGTCTTTGAGATGCCGATGTTACAGACTATCATATCAATCCCTCATAATTAGTGGCAAAACTTAGGACATCATGGGAATATACAATGAAACTTCTCAAGTTTCCATTGAGAACATCTTGTTCTGGTTTATGTAATGGGCTACTTCATTTTGAAGTAGGTATATTAGCTGGGGAGAACGATGTCATTAATACGTTCCAATAAATCTACAAGCATGTAAACTGATCTACTAGGAGAAATTCAGACCATAAATGTGGTATAATTATTAATATACTAACTGACAAAGAATGTGCAACACCTAGAAGGAGCTGTTTAAATTAAAAATTTTTTTTGGTGAAGAATTTTTTCTTCAAATTCAAATATTTACTCCTTGCTATACTATCTATGTTTCACCGAACAAAATTTAAAATTTAAACAGATTTTGTCACTCAAAACAATTTATAATTCATGGCAAGATTTGAATTGCAAAAAAAGTAAAAAAACAAGAAACAAAACGTGTGCAACATTTGTCTCAGAAAAAAATGATAAAGCTTTGGAGATCACCCTATTGTTGAAAATAATTCAATTTCTTCCCCTGAAAGGAATGTATACGATATCGAAAATTTACATATCAAGATAAATATATTTTCGTGATACATTTCTCACAACACTGATCGCACTCACACTTCAGAATACGTAAAAGGAGCAGCGCGAATTGAAACAACTCCTTGACAGCAGGTTTCCATTTTCATATTTCCAGGGAGTTTCGAAGAGATTTCCCACCTTACACATCGAGTTTTTCTCCCCGAGTTCGCCAAAGTTCACCTTTTCACGTAACGACATTACATCAAAGTAGATGCATTCTCTTCATATCTTTTACTTTGTTATGTCGGTCGCACTAGATGTTGAAACAATTTTTTTATTTTTTTTTCCAGGCGATGCCTCATATTGTCTCTGCTACCTGGCAGACGATCGTAAAACTAGAAGGCATTTCTGTTCAGCGCGTTTTACGGCCGTCTGTTTTACCTCGGAAAAGGGTTTTTCTTTCATCCATTTCTGAATTATATTCGAAGAAGATACAGCGGAAAATGCGGAGTTATATTGTGATGGACCGGTTAAAAGTTGGGATCAACGTTTCGACTTCAAGTGGAAGGAGAAGCCGGGCAAATTAGAAAAAGTATATATTTTTATACATGGTGTTCCTAAATATGAAGTACGAAGCAAAATGAGAGATTCCTTGAATAGTTTTAAGAAAAAAAGTGTTATAAACATGGGTCCGCAAACACATTGTTTTCGAGATATAGGGTATTCCTTGTATTTCTCCCTTTTCGTGATGATTACATAATTTTATCGAATCTTCATTAATCTTCACCACAGATTGGGAAAATAAGTACCAAAAAACTTAATTCATTCATTACAGTTTACTAACAGGATCTTTATTATAATTTGAATTTCACCAGATAACTAGAGAATTGTTTGAATTTTTTTTTTAAATCATTAATAGATACAATAAAACTATACAAGTAACTAAAAAATGTATAACTGGATCAAAGCTTCTTTTTACATTAATCTGAACAACCAGTGGTCCACCTACAAAAAGTTCTGGAGGTAGGGAGTGGACATTGTTCCTAAAAAAATAACACCCTGTAGATTTGCATTCAAAATTAGCATATCACATAATGAAAACTATAAATAGGAATGCTTATGCCAAATTTGAGTTGAAAAACCTGTGGATGAAAGGTGCTATGAAAAAAAAACTTTAAAAAAAATCAAACTTCAACACCTTGTATCTTGAGAACAAGTGTTCATAGGAATTTTTTCTTAAATTGATCATTTTCATTTGTACATCCCATTGAGGTCTGAGGACACCCTGTATCGAGCCGCCAATTTCAAGTTTGTATTTAAGCCGGTAATTAACAATGTTCGATTTATGTAACTTCGCTATTGACTTGTTTTCAGAAGTATGAATTTCATGGAACAAATTTATCAATAAGCAATTCTGCTTTTCAGAACCTACGTATTTCGAATTATATTATAGGTAATTGAAGGAATCAAAGTTATTCTAGCTAGGCGAAAGATTTATCAACTGAACTATTGCAAAATTAAAAAATTTAATTGAATAGATAAAATGAATTCCCATCCAATATTGTGAAAAAATTCATTCGATATCGCTTTCCGGTAAATCTCTTTTCCATCAGTTTCCAAACTGACCTATTCTCATTAGCATGGGTAGAATGAATCTGATCGTTCCATATAGATAACTGTTTTGATTTTGATTAATTCACTGGTTGAATTTGAATATTCATCAAGTTTGCACGAGAGCGACAATAGCTGATGCCGAGCATGCGTTTCATTTCCTCTGATAATGATGAAAGCTATTAATACGATTTGATAAATGAAAATGTGGGAACGAAAAACTTTGTAGGCAGCATGTTCATTTAACTATGCGTGAAAGAAATGAAAAAGAAGATGGTATCAGGTTTTTTTTTTCAGGTTCGTTGTGAACGATTGTTCTATGACTTTGATGAACAACTTAGAAGAACAAAGAATTTAATTCACTACGGTTTTTAAGGGCTTTTGTTTGAAACATGCTGAATATGTACAATATACGAGAATAATATATTACCCATATGTACCAATATGCAAATTAAATATTTTAGATATGATCAAGAAATGAGTAGAAAAATTATTCAATGTTTCAATCGAACCTCAGAGTAATAAGCATAGATAGAGGGAGCAAGTAAGCAAATTTTGTCCCCAACAGGAGCTATCAACTTTGACATGAGGCGCGCGGAAATGAAAACATATCAGTGATACGATATTTCACTAAATTCGCGAGTTTTTCGACAAAGAACGCACTTCAGTCAATACCTAAATATATCAGAAATTCAGAATACAAACTTCAAGCGCGCCAAACGACGTGAAACAACCGATGACACTAGGAGAGCAAAAGTTGCCAAACCTTGTATACTTCTTATCTTGAATATCCATAGAAATTTGAAATATTCAAGATGTCTGATACTGAAAAACTAAATTTCTATTGAGTGATCCTCTTTTATTTTATCATATTAAAATAATGAAATTTTTTATGTCAGTTCGGTGACTGAAGAAAATTTTATTGAATAGTTCATTCATAAAGTTATTGTGTAGCTTACGAAATTTTCATTCCACAATACGAAAACATTTTTTTTCATTTTGAGCTTCGCTTGAAACGAACGAAACTGAAAGCAGAAAATATTATTGATGTTTATTATATTTCCATAATTCAGGCATGCCTGAACGAATTCTGTGAACAAATATATTCTGTTGTTGGTGTAGGAATATCCCGAAATCTAATGTTCAGGAAGATACGATATAAAATCGAAAAGTCGTCTGTTCCAAGATTCCGAACAAGTTATCTTGGCACAGTCTGGCAAACACGATGCGTCTCGACGATATTCTTGACGCCAAAATGCCTCTGGAAGCATTTCCGTGTGAGTGCTTGCTATTATCTAATACTTGCACATTATTCGATTTGACTTATCCTGAGAAGAATGCTAAACATCTTACGAATCATTGCAGAGAGAAAAATTCACAGATTTCGTCTTTGCTACCTGTTTCTCTCTTTTATATTTTCCTTTAGGGGTTATTGTTTTGTATCATAGGAATAGAATTTCAAATATTCAAATAGATAATGAAATATCTGTCAAACCTTCAGGCATTTTGCTCGAAAGCAAATATTGTTTCTTAAATTCGAATCTCAACAGGTACCCAAATGATATGAAATGTATTCCATTCAATGTTTTGCATTCTTGTCGTTTCGATAAATTTAATCTGTAGTTCTGCATTCAAACTGCAGGAGTCAATTCAATTTTACTTGGAAAACAACGTCAATAAGATTCATGAATAGTTATTTATAATACAAGTGCAGAAGGCATTGATATTCTTCCACGAGTTCAAAATTCAAAAACGAGCCACGAAGTGGCGAGTTTTTGAATGAACGAGTGGTAGAATGAGCCTTCTGTACGAGTATTATACATTATTTTCTCTAATTCATTGCATTTTTAATGAAATTAATGAAATATTTCCATAAATATCATTTAGTGATTTTTGCATTGAAAAATGTTGGTTGGCAGAACTGATTTCTTTAAGGCAAATTGAAGAATTGACAGATAAAACCGTGTTGGAAAGTTCGGAGTACCAACATATAATAATCAAATATAACCATGAAAACTGTGCGTTTCTGATATATTCTCGCACGATTTTGTTCTACAAGATGTGGAAGAATGAACGGAATAACCACAGAATTAGAGAAAAAGACTTTCAGAATCATTCCATCAAAATAGTCGTGAAAGTCGATATCTCTGTCATTGTTTGGTTCTATTGAAATTTCTGTCAACATATGTCTTCTGTGAACATAGATATACAAAGGAAAATGTTCAAATCATATGACATTCTAATTGGAGCAGAAACATTGAAGTTGAACCAAAGAGTATTAATGTTTTCTGGAATCTTTATAATTTAAAGATAATCCTACTGGTATTCTTCGTCTTAAGCAGTGGAATTTATTCAACCTATTCTAGCTCCAGTACCTGCCTACTTTTTTGTATTATATTAATTTCAGGGAGGTGTTGTTGTCTTGTATGATTGAATAACTAAGAGAGGGACAAGATAATGATCTACCGACACTTTGAATAGCTCTTATGCAAACAGAATTTTCCCCTAACTATTATGATCGATACGTCTGAGCCATCATTGGGCTAAATGATGTATTCGCCCGATTTGACTTGATTGGCAACGTAATAGCTACTCACACCATGATATCGAACACATGAAACTCAAACACGACATACTACTATTGAGACACATCCCAGTTTCAGATGGTTTAGAGATAACTTCATTCTCACTGGTTTACAGTCTGGATCTCATTGATTAAACGCTATGGAATTATTGGGTGATGGTTTGCAATGACAATATGATGTAGTTTGATGAAGATGGAACATAAAAAAACCAAAAATCCACTTCAACTACGATCCTTATAGAGAAAAGGTCAGTGTTCATTTGCGAAATAGCTGAAGCAGACGGGGAATACTAGCTCTGGGCTTTTTATGAATACGAATAAAGTGCTGGTAGTCTGAAGGCCTGTAATTCTCAAAGGAATGAATAATTTATTTCAATGGGTTAGTTCCCCGATTCAAATACTCGAAACAGAAACGCCGCCTCTCTCGGAACTGTTCAGTAAAGTCCTTAAAACCTTAATTACGATTTTATAGTCCCCGTATCTGAGAACATATCATTCTCTCAGAAAATTGATTCAGTTTACCAAGGCTTGTAGGAACCAGAGCGAATTTATGGAAGTTGTCAAAGAATGGTTGCAGAATTATTATTCAATTTGATAAACTTCCAGAGTAAAACACAATTCATAGTTTTGTCCTGAAAACAAGAAATTTACATGATAGTCTTCGTAGATAAGTTCATATAGATAGACATGTGAATTTTAGACTACAAGGGTCTAATGGTCTTTGTGATATTCTATTGTTGCGTATTATACTTCATTAATCATTCATTAATTTTGAAGACAAAAAAAAACTAATAGAAGAACCTAATTTCAGGAGAATCTTTCTCAGCAACCTGACAACTTAAATTATCATGATAATACTACGAATACAATTTTTCTCTCGAAAAGTTTCAGACTGAAAAGTTTTTGCATGTTTTATTCTTATTCCTGAACGAATGAACCCTACATCTAATTTTTTTCTATATTTTCATTGAACACTCTTGTTGTGATAATATATGCTTTAATATTAAATGAAAGAAGAAAAAATTTATTATCATATAATTTTATTCATATGTATGTGTTTGGATGGTTCGTCATGTTAGAAATAATTGATCAGGGAGTGAATTAAGTGGTAATTTTTTTCTCAAAAATTCATGAGAGTTTTAGGAGAATAATTTCAAGATTTTGAAGCACACGTAAAATACATAAAAGAAGGAAAAATTCGTTAGGAGAATAATTTCAAGATTTTGAAGCACACGTAAAATACATAAAAAAAAGGTAAAATTCGTTTTGAAACTAAAGTAAAGAAATTATTTTATTTTTCTTTTAGTATCCTCAAAGGACCTATTTTACACCTACTTCTCTACAGAATTGTATGTAAGTATATGTGGTCCTCAATGCAGCAATTGTCGCCTTCATAATTTTTTTTACATATTCTTCACAAATTTTTTCATGATTGCAATAAGTTTGCAATTGTTATCTGTTGGTACTGAAATGAAAGATTTTTTTTCGATATTCTGTTTGAATTTTCTATGATGCTATGGAACCATTTCAGGATAAAAGTTCAAAAATTCAACACATTTTGGTCGCTCAAAATAATATAAAACAATTCTCGCGGCGAACACTTTGCAGTCGAACCTTTCTGCTAACTTCCATGTCATCATTAATTCAAGAAATAACAGAAAAGTCAAACGAATACTTCATCACATTCCAGTTGTGGGTTGGCTCATTCCATAAAAACAATTCTGACTTTTTTCAACAAACCCAGCATTATTTCTTTCAAGTTGCAAGAGTTACTGCACCTGGAGGAGTGAGAGGAAATTCACGATTACATTTTTCGAGATAAGCCGACATAAGAAGGAATAATTATTACTCACGTATCAGGCCGTCATGTCTTATCTGTAGCGGGTGTTAATATAATAGGAGTTCCCATTGTTCAGCTAGATACATGATGGTTTGTTCAGGTAATGTACGTTGAGACCATAGACAAGCGTAAAGACAATGCGCTGTACAACTTCGTATATCTCGCTGAGGAGCGGACAAATACATTGTAAAACCCGGGTAATTCTGACAGACTCCACCATGTCTACCGACGTTATTCCGTTTTATACTTCTGGTCTCCGAGAAAAGGCACAAATAAAGGTCTGAATTGCTGAGGTAAACGCCAGGCAAGATATCAGCTTATAGATTACGCTGTTTGTCCCTGGAGTTTTCACTTTTCCTTTATAGGAGGAAAATGTAAATTTCTTTGCTGCCGTTCGAAGATGTTTACTGACCGTGGTTTTTGCGGCTTTTTGTATTCGATGTTCATGAAGTTCGATTCATAAAAAATTCTCTCTGATCTTGATCTTTCCGAGAGAATGGTTTTCACATTTGGTTACACCACAGGAATCTTTTCTGTTCAGCATTGCTTGAAGAGAATCGGATAAATGAAAGACGTTGAAAAAAGTAAACTGAATAGATTTTTCATATACTGTTTTACACTCGTAACTGTTCTTAGCACTTTTTCGTTAGTCAAGGGATTCGATATTTATTTATTTATACTGTTACAAACAGACCTAATCTAATTACATGTAGCAGTGTGAAAGAAATATAACTGAAAATCTTAAATCTAAACATCTATAAAAAGTATAGACCTATAACAAGATAAAATACAAAAATATACAACACGACGTAAACACAACACAAAATAGGGACACAAATAGGAACAACTCATCTGATATAAAATTACAAGTTTAAATTCAATATCACAGTTTGGAGATCAATAAGATTCTTGAGATATTCAGTAGGTCTGTTTCAGAAACCTTTAGGAAATCGTTAACAGTATCTAAGCAGTTATCAATGGGGAATTCTCGTTAACAGTTTTGAACATTATTTTTCTAGTTCTCAGTCTTATGTAAGGTACATTTAACTTGAAAAGTGATAAAATACTAGGCACAATGATGAGGCCATGTAACACATCAAAAATGAACAAAATTTGGCTTCTTTCACGACGTTTGTTCAACAATGTGACGTTGAAGTCGGTTCTTTGGCTTCCATAAGATATTAGCATGGGATATGTTCCATACCTCCTAATATAGTATTCGAATGCTTCTATCTCCCCTACAGAAGAAAGTTATTAAAGAAGTTCATTCATACAAAATTACCGCTCTGCGCCCATTAAAAACAACCCTTTTATTATATTTATCATCATAAAATTTTTCATCGAAAGTACCAAATGCCCCAACAGCAATTTTTGCTGAAATATGTGGCAGTCACGTTGTTAATGAGCATCTGTTTCAAAAATAACTGTCTTTGGCGCGTGCAAAATCTTAAACACTGAATTACAGGACACCGTGAGACGAGAAAGAGAAGTTTGCGTGGATTAAAATTTCGAAAGTTTAAATGAATGAATCATTAGCGGGGTCATAAACTCCAAAAGATCCCATCCTGATGGCAAGGGTTATTATTTGCTTTGCCCCAAGAAGACTTAACAAATTACTCGAGGAACGAGGGTGTGAATCATAATGGCCGAATTTGTCCTCATCTTGTGCTAGATTTCTCCAACCGTTATGATCAGATTTTTAATGGCGCACTGTTGGAGACGGAGAAAATAAAAGGAAGATTCAGAAGAGTCATAAAATATCATCATGTACTAAAATTATTAATTATACAGATGAAATTTAAGGAAGAAGTTTTGAAAAGGTGAAATTGGCAATAAAATGCATGTGTATTTATATTCTTATCTTTTCAGCTTTATACACCTATGTTTAATTATAAAGCATGAAAACCAAGACAGCTGTCGGGTAAGCCGGAATCAAGAGTCACAATTCTAGAAGCAGATGAATACATGCGTAATTTGGAGGAAGCCAGAATATTTCGATCATACGAGGGTTGCCCAAGTTTCCAGCACTTCATTTGAAACCATGGGATATATTGGTCAAAAGTAATAAACCCGGATCGTTTCTGGAAGCAGAAGTATATTTGGTTGCTTCTATTGGCTAAAATAGTCCACGTTCCGGCCGGGTGCCGATTTGGTTACTTTCATTGGCTGCAGCTAGACACACCTATAATTTCTTAATTATCTTTCTTATGAAATGAGCTCTTTACTCTATATCAGTATATTCAGAGTCACTTGAAGTATGCCAGAATATTTCTAATATACACCAGTTCCTAGAAATTTTAATTAATTAAGGGAGCAGGGAATTTATTGTCTTACTAGTCCTTTTGAATAGATCCCAGTATGCTAGTTGATTGTCTATCGAAATAGTATCTGACAATTTGGTCACTTTCATTTCTCGAAATAGTACACGTGCTGCCACGTGGCCATTTGATAGCTCTTATTGGTGGGAGTGGTGCTTATCTTCCACATTTAATGAATAGAACTGGGTTGAGGAGTTATCAAGAGCCGTTAAAGAAAATTTAACAAAACACCGACGAAGAATTCTACAGTCTATAGTAATGATTTCGATGACGTTAGGCAAAATTCTGTGGTACATGTTAAAAAATACTTTCAAAGTCGCTAATAATACGTCGAGTTCTGAAGAAAATGATTTAGCATCCTAAGGATCGTCATACCACTGCAAAGAATATTTTTCTCGATATTTTTGGAATACGATCTAATTTGTATTTTAAATGATTTGTGAGGAACACAACAGAGAAAACGGACCTCATAAAAGAATATGGAACGACATTATTATTGAAACATTTTTTCACATTTTAAAGTCCCTTGTGAAAAAAAAATCAATTATCAAGAGGAATTATTACGGAGTTCAGATTTCCTGCATTTGCTAATAACGGATCAGAACTTCGGTATCGTAACTTTGTAATTAAATTAAGCAAACACTAGACAGGGTTTGGATTTCGGTAGATATCAGATAACAAAAAACACTTCAGCATGTCAGAAATGCCGCTGGATATCCACATTCCCTGAGGTTACCCGAAAACATCAGGACATGGTTAATTCCTACATCAGACGAAATTCTGTCCAAGTTCACCTCATGCAATATAAATTTCCGTTGAACATCAAGCTAAATAATTTACGTGTTTATGAAATATTTATTCCGTAGTTGCTCTAGACACGGCTGGGAATTCAAAAATATACGCAGCCATTTATCATTTCAGTTTTTTCAGTTTTCCCGGTACAGACATAAGACGAAGTTGGGTCAAGGGAAAAGACAGGGACGCAAAAAATCCATTTATAAATGTCTTCAGGGATAGCGGAACGTCCATTCTGCATCGCAGATTATAGAGTAAACTGCGGGTATTTTACCGTAATGGAACTTTGTTCAGTTTGTGGAAATGAAGGGTTAGATGTCGATCATAATTTTCCACGTCAAATATTTTACTTTAACTCTGAATAATTGATCAATTCAACATTCGATGAGGAACTCCCAGTTTCGTTCCTCTACCTCCGCATTTTCCATCGTAGTTTCCACGTTATTAATGAACTTATTAGCAATTAAATAGTGGCTGGGAGACAGGTGTGTGTATGGAGGTTATTTGACTTTGTTCAATTTCGTTGATTTCGTATTGCAGTTGGCAGGAACTTGAACTATTCTCTTAGTTGAAAACAACATGATGGATAACTTCATTCTAAGTTATAACCAAAATAAGAATAAAAATGTGTACTGTTTCATTTCTTGTTTTTGAGAGCTCATTCTCGATAAGATTCGTCTTGCTGATGACGAGTTCTTATTGAAATTCGATTCTGTCCGTATACACGATAACTCTCGAACGGAAGGGCCAAGAAACTTAAATTTGCGGGTAGTTTTGAATCTTGAATGGAAATAGAACTTTGCTTTTTGATGAAGAATGACAATTTCAAACTGTTTGCATAATTTTAAGCTGATCGCATAACCAGATATTTCTTTGACTAATAATTTCAAACTTCATGCAGAATTACAAGATGATCACATCACCAAAACCATAGAGAATATAAGAAAAATATTGATGAGAAATATCCATTATTTATAATCCCATCAGGATGAGATTTTGCGATATACAGGGTGAGTCAAAAATGTGTAACGAGCTTTCTGGGGATGATAGTACATTGAAAAATAAGTATAGTTTGATGAATAAACTCATGGCAAGAAATGCATAACAAGGGAGATATATCCTTCCAAAGTTGATCAAATAAAAAAAAATCTCCGCATAACTTCTAAATGGTGAATGCCACCAGATTGAAATTTCGTGCATAAATTTATGTTGTTGAAATACATTCTTTCATTACACTTGTACCTCGACTTGTACATTTCTGATATCGTTATAAAGGCTGTTTTTAGAAGGGGAGTCCTGATTTTTTTTGGAATAAATTCCATGGTTATCGATGAATATCTCGAAAACGGTTCAATTTCTTGTATTTGGATAATAGTAATAATGTAATTTTCTTCTTTCTATCGAATGCTTCTATTTTTTCACCAAAACGAATACAACGGAAAAAAATGTCTCAAAAAAAACTCACTCTCTAAAAACACCCTTTTAGATAGATATTAGTTTATTCAAAATGATAAATTGTATATAACAATTTTATTTATTATTTTATCAATTTATATAACAACATAAGAAATGTAGAAGTGAATTTCGAGCAAAATTTCTAGCTGATATTGTCATACGTCATAAAAATTCGAGACGAACATCGAAAATAATTCGGAAACCATTGACGTGAATTCAGGAGCATTCAAGCGCTCAATCATTCATGCACAAATTGTGCCCTTGGAGACCTCATATACCTTCACAGTTCTGTGGTCTTTAAGGGCGAATTAATGAACGAGCGCTCAAAAGCTCCTGACTTCACGTCAGTAATTTCCTCATTGTTTCAATTCAATTTTTTGCCTTTTTCTCCACACAATATCTCCAGAGGAAAAACAGGATATAATTTAGCACAAGTGTTTGTAATTTCTCAATTTTGAGCAAGTTGGTTGGAGTGGTTTTGACGAATTCAAAGTCAAAACAATTCTGACCGTCCGTCCTGTAAACCGTACTACAGAAAATATTTCTTCCGTTTCAGTACTTCGGTACTTTTCTCAATATTTGGATAACGTTATCAACAATTTGAATATGAAATTTCGTTTATACTCACAGACAAACTAAGTTCTGTTAAAAAGGATTTAAAATTTGTGATCTTCCATACAACGATTCACACAACTAAGGAAGAAACTAATTTCAACAATGGTATTGGGATTTTTCATAAAATTTCGATGAGATCTGATGTTTCCTCACACCTGTAAAAAATTCAAATGTTGAATAATATAGCATAAATTCTCTCAATAGGCCTCCAACGTAGGCAGGTACACATCAAATTGAAGTATTTCGTGAACCTAAAAATTCATTTATTCATAACATCCTTTTTATGAATATTACAGATTATCGTCCCAATCTCCACCGATAGAACCTTTGTTATTCAGAATAACCGACAACCTCATTTGGGTAACAAATAACCTACACTACCTATCGTAGATCTGTAAACACCTTTTATCCTTTCTCTTTTTTAACTTCATTTAATAATGATTCGGCAAGGTATTGGGTAACAGGTCAGTGACTCTAATGTTTATTTATACCAAGCTATTAGGTAATTCAGTTTTAGAGTAGTTTGTTATTTCGAGACCAATGTTGTGGAAAACGGTGTGAAAGACGTATTTCGTTGATTCGTTCTACCGTGACCGCGCCATCTCGTGCATGCTGATATTTGAAAGGAAAATTGGAACGATTTGAATCTGGGCATGCCACTCTGTCATCTCCAAGTGACTGCTAGATTATACGTCAACCTTGTCACAAGAGATGTTTCTTTCGCGCTAATAGGACGTAACATCGATTTTAGGCTGTTATTATATCCGCTGACATGCGATGATTCGGTTGAAGCTATACTCGGTTATTTTCATGCCAAAAGGATGATCGAAATGATTCCGAATGAGATTGGAAAATTCAATAAAGTACTACGAGATTGGTTCATGATAACACGATTATTTGAATAACGTGCTAATGATATGCAGTTGATTACACTGCAGCATATACATAAAATGATGCGAAGGATTTAATGTGTATTTGACGAAAAATAGAAGGGTGTTTTACAGGATTTTTTCTACCTTCAAATTCAAGCTAAGACCTGTTGGAATTAGAAGCCCTCCAGAAATTATTAAAATCTGAATAATTATTATGAAATTTGTCCTCAAGACTCTAATTGATACCAACTGCCATTCAAGAATTTCACTACACACTCAGTCCAATCTACTATCTTGTGTTTGTTTTGAATCTTGATTTATTTGAAGAACTGAATTTAACAGTAGGCACCTGCCTGAATTCATATAACTAATAAAAACGAATTAATATTGAACATAAATTGATTATTTAATTAAAAAAAAATCTATTACATATCAAATTTTTCATCTTGAATCTATTTCTTTGATTTGGGAAATATTGAAGAATCAACAAGTTCTGATGCAAAATGGAGTAGAGAATGATTTTTCTACCTCACTATGATAAAATCAGTCAAAAAGTGATATTTAATCAGCGTTAGCTGACTGCTGAACTTCATTATTCAGAATTTTTTTTAGTTATATGAAAGGCTTTCAATAAAACAATTCTTTTTCCAAAATTTCAAAAACGAAGAGCTCAGAGCAAAAAGTAGCTCCTTAATTTTATCGAAACATCAATACCCAAAATATCTTTCTTGAGTTCATAAACACCTATATACAGGATGTTCTAGAAGTTCTATGACAAACTTTGACAGATGACAATTGCGCTCATTCTGAAAATTCTTATTTATATGAACATAAGACCTATTCGTTTTCAATTAGTAGACACAAGAATTTGAAATATATTACTTCATATTACTTCATGTTTGAACTGAAAGTAGGCCGACTAACAAAAATACCAGTTGATATGACATCTGCATGGGCACTGCAAAATTCATAAGCAGTTAGACCAAGAAGATTCGACGAAATATAGGTACTTTTTCCAATCAGTTAATACCTAAATTAATAATTAATAATATTGTTATCTTAAAGAAAAGTTCACTCCAACACACAACTGATGTTACGATAATCAACGTGTTCCATTCAATTACAAACAATCAAAGAAATTCAATAAGAGAAAATGGGTCATTTGATACCATTGAATTGCATACGAGTACTCTCAACAAATTTCTCTCAGCTCGATGACAGAATAACATAAAGGAAATCGAGTTGAAGTTTATAGGTTATTCTTTGAACACGTCGAAGACGATGAACAATTCACATTCAGAGTTATAAAATACTCTCAACTTAAAACGGAAATCGGTTTAGATTGTTAACAGACAAAGGTAGGGAACAAAGAGCAGTAATCCCAAATTTACTCTCAGGAAAGAAGTGATATCGTGAAATGGAAAATAATTAAGATGTCTAAAAACCTGGAGAATGCACTGATTAGATTTTGTTTTACCAATTTTGAGAATATTAAATAAGCTTCGTTATGTCATCTGTAGGTAGCGCTATTAACAAATTATGACAGATTATTTTGTTATTTCAAATATTTGAATTTATTCTAGTGAACGTTTTGTGAATATTTCACTGCAGATGTTAAATTCCTAGGAAATACAAATATTCGCAAGATGATTATTCCTTGCATTTTTCTTTGGACAGGATGCACTTTGAATTATTATTATTATTATTAGATATAATATAGAAACAACTTGTTCATTAAATTGAGTTAGGTACCTTTGTTTTCTTAAATTAGGGCCTTACATGAAAAAAATTCAGAAAACCTTCAGTGCTATCATATTTTTCCTGTCATTAGTGGATTTTATATTTTCTTTCGCCAAAGTGACATTCTGTACATGTTTCTTATAACGAGAAGTTGATAAAATACATATTACAAACGTTCATTTCACATAGGAAACTGATCCTTGGAGCTCATCTGTTGATTTGATACTTAATACATCAACCAAATTCAAATCAAAATCAATGGGAAAAAGCTCGAAATGACAAGTATGACATTGCGGCGCCGCCACGAAATAAAACTAATATTCTCAATTTGGTCAAATGTCATTGCATTTTTTAGACATCTTAAAAATAATGAAGACTGAAAATTTCAATCATGAAAAGAATTCACCCTATTATGTTGAACATCTCGAGAGTAGTTTCATGACAGGTGGGAATTTAATACGTCAAAAACATTCTACGTTCATGTACGTCCATTACATCAGACACAACCACACGAGTATTTTGAAGAGGATTATTTACCTCCAGCGGCATTAAAATATTTCCCAAGTACCCATTAGGCACAGCACGGGCTGCTGGCTTCTAAACTTTGCGGTCAGATGGAGTGAGTGTGCCTCGGTGGTTTTACGAACCGTTTTTGCCCACCTTTTTCACTTAAATTGAACGTCAATTTGGGCAGACCAACCGTGACCTTATCAATATTTATAAGGGGGATCTTATGTGAAGGAAACATATTTTAGGGTGACTTATGGGTCTGGGTTTTTGGATATATCGATTTTCGATGACGTCGTCTTCAGAACATGGAAACATCTATCAAAAACAGACGAAACAGCAATATCTGAAGCTAATGAAAATTTGGATAGGCAATACAAAGTAAATCACAAGATCTTGACCTGCTTGCTGATTTTGAGTATGGTACTGAACTAACATTTTATGATTTCTGTCGACATAACTCTAAGACCTCGGTGTTAGCTCATTCGTCAAAATATAATAAATTGAATGAACAGTTTTTATGATTTTGATGATCAGTGTTATATTCAAGCAAATGTATTTAACTTTCGATGCATGTAATGTATATGTACCTTGAAATTTAGAAACGTATTTGATTATTTGTTTCTGTAGGTATTGAATGAACAAACAACTCGAAATATAGGATTATCAATAATTTGTCGGAACTAACTACATCCAAAAGAAATCCATTCTACTAAACAATCCTTCGAATTCACATATGTATCTGCTATTACTGACGAATTACGAAATATCTCAAACGAAAATATGTGAAGTATTGAAAACATCGATTTATGGATCATTGAAAGATTCAAGTATAGTAAAAGAATTTCGATGATATTTTATCAATGCCGTTTATCATCTGGTTCAAAAGCTGAACAAATATTAAGAACTGGTTGATATATTGACGATCAATCAGATATTTGTGCAAATGCTCGAATAGAAATTTATGCCAGGAAAACAACTCATGCAATTGAAAATGAATTTATGTCAATTATTGCTAGTTTATTTAAAACGCAGCATTAGTTCTTCGAATTGACATTTTAATGTCACATTATTAATGGGATGATGAAAGTCATGAATGCTGTTGGAAAAGTATTATATAATTATCTGAAATGCAAATTTTTTATAATATTCACTTCTATAATCATTAAGTTCACTCTTCGGAACGAGGTAGATATATTCAAAGCTCGATATACAATATATGAATTCCTGAAAACCAATCCGTATAAATTCAGGACTTTACTGATAACAAACTGACCAGGAAATAACATAATTATTATAGTGGTTTTTAGTTATCTATAGAAAATAAAACATGATATGCAATGCAGTTATCACACATTCCTGGTCCTGAAGAATATGATATAATAAAATACGTAGGCAATAGTTTTTTGTAAGAACGTTAATATTTTAAGTATAGTAGAAATAACTACATAGAGTAAAATAATTTTTCTCTTGGTTTTTTCTAAACACACAAAAAAGTTCATCGAAATTTATTGAACAATTTTTCATGTACACGAATACAAAAATGTGTATGAAGAATTCTGGCTTTTAAGAAATTCAATATTAGAGGGCAGAAGTAAAAAAAACAATAGAAATTAAATTTTGATGAAACAAGGATAGACTATTAAAATGACGAAATTAAATAT
Source organism: Harmonia axyridis (assembly GCF_914767665.1). Taxonomy (NCBI): domain Eukaryota; kingdom Metazoa; phylum Arthropoda; class Insecta; order Coleoptera; family Coccinellidae; genus Harmonia; species Harmonia axyridis. The sequence goes on from NC_059503.1 coordinate 18,109,073, forward strand.
TTAAAACTGAAAGAAACCTATGAGGAAACAGACGTATGAGTATAAGCAGCTAACAAATTTTAAAAATTGAAACAACAAACATTGATTATCAAAAATTAAATACTCAAAACTGGAGTGAATTCCGATAGTGAATATTTATGAGGGAGATTTTTCCGGAAAGATATTGTTGTGTCTCAAAATATCTCTCGACTCGAGTCCATATTGCTTCAGGATAAACCGTAAAGGAGATATGTTTATTACCTTTCTGAAATTTAATATTTCGTCTTGAGCTCGTGTATTTTACAATTATTGTAGTCGGAATTCCTGATCGTAAAATAATGAAATGCTCCCATTCCTCCCTGCAGAGCTTATGGCGTGTAACGTTCCCTTTGTATTTTCTAGGAAACGGCAAACAACTTCCCTCAAGCGTATATGGCTGATAATAGGTGCAGAAAGCCCGTCATATTATGCGGCCATTTTAAGAAAAAGTTCATACACCGTGGAATATGAGACTGCAGAGGAGTATTTCGAAAGCCACAAAAATAAGATTGGAGAAATATTAAATTTTAAGTTCGCTTGGGCGGTAGCAACATTGTACTCCTTTGTGAGTCATAAAGGTTTGCTCTTTTTATTTTCAAACGAAATGAGATTCAACAGTCATCAAAAGAACCTACTATGCTATTAAGCCTTTATCCCTCGGATTGCTCTTTACGTTGTTCTTGTTGTTACGCTGGAATTATTGGAGATATAAAACATTTCCACTATAGCCTATTATTTTTCTTCATATCACAGTGTAAAATATCGAATGTTCTAAAATTTATTTTCATGATTATGTGTAGTAAAGTTTATGAGAATTGTATCTACTTGACGGAAATTCATCTTGGATTGATAAAAAGCCATTTTACTTTTTATCAAATCGAAATATTGTTTTTTCAATTCAATTCTGACCCCTTGAAATTTTGACAGTTTCAGTTTTGAAGAGTTCAGAATATAAAAACACTGAAAACTTCACACTACAGTTTATCAAAATGAATCGTGAAGAAAAATATATATAGACGAAAAAAAGTGAAGATTCTGAGAAATAAATTTTTTTCGAATTTTGTTTCCTCATCTTTTTCTCTTCATAATTAATGTATCGTGTTCACGAGCTTAGAGGATCATTGTGGTACAGCAACTGATTTTTGCACCAGGTTTCATGCAAATAGCTTTTATACTTCCTGAGAAAAGGAGGGACTAACAGATAGTTTTTTATTCTTAATATGATCCGAGGAATCTGTCATATTCATTTGTACCTCCAATTTAGGAACATTATACTCTTCACAAACTCAATGCCATTGTGATGAAAATTCGAAAATTGAATTCAGCTCAAAACAAATCGTATTCGTAAGCAAAATAATAGATCGAAATAGCTACAAATATGAAAATCAATCTCCGTTCCAAAAATATGCATGATTCAACTCGAGCACAATTCATTGAGGCATACATCAATCTGGAGTTATTGATATAACTGTAATATTTAAAGTTTCACTTACGAATATACACACGAATAAACAAATTTTTCACATTACGAGTCTATTTTATTACAGTTAATGTGAGAACAATGACAGTTTTAATAAAAAGTGAACAGTGATATACAAAATGTGGAACTGAACGTCCTCTTGCTCTTATCATAGCAATTTGCCTAAAGCATTAAATATTTCTAGTTCAACTACTCCCGAAAAATAAATCGATTCGAATGAAGCATTGCTTCCGTTTGAAATTGTTTATTTTTAGCAGCAGCTGGTGCTCTTTGGGCACGCGACATAAATTTAAAGTATTACGAGAGGCAGGTGAAGAAATTCAACCTTCCAGGATTGAGTTAATTGGCTCAATTTTTCACGAAACTTATAGGCCGATAAGAAGCTCGAAATATAATTAAGAAATAACTGTAGGCGCACCAGGCGATGGAGAGAATTTCTGACCTTGAATTTGCAATTATGTTCGTTTCCATCAATATCCCCTTGTTTATCAATATTTCGTAAGTACTTTATTGTGAATTTCTTCGAAAATACTTTGCTCGATAATTATATCGTATTTTTTGGAGAAAATTAATTAATTCTTTTCTTCAATATTTGTGGACGAAAACCACGTTCAAAGTGAAAAGTTATTGTCATTTGCATAATCAATTCCATGACCATCAATTAGATATGAATAAGTTAGTGAAAAAATCATAACATCAACTTTTCGTAGCCGATGATTTAATTCATTTCGATCAGGAATGATTTAGGAACTGCATCACACTTGATTTTGTCCAAAAGTGAACAAGATGCGACTGATAAACACAAAAAATTTCAACTATGGTGTACATATACAATAACCTACAGCTACACTCAACACTCATTGAAAAATTCCTTATAAACATATCACGTTAAAGGATTAGAACCAGGGGTTTATTCTTCCGAAATCCTTCTGCTGAGAAGGAGATTTTGTGTTAAGATATAATAAATTTTATTCGATATTATCGTACATTGTTAATACCATTTAAAGTTGATGATATTTCTAAAAATATATCGCAGGATCAGAATTAAGCCGATGAAATTTGTATGTTTCTGTAGTTCTTGACGCGAATAATACTTTGCATGCCACTTTTACATGCTGCACATTCTTAAATGTGAGCTAAGACAAAAATTATAGCAATTCCCCACATATTCAATATATTATGGTCCATAGCAAAAACGAAAGTGAACTTGAAAGAATTTGTCATCACCCCATAACTGGAATTCTGTTCCGTATTCCTCCAATTACTCATACCACTTTGAAATCCTCAAATCGGTACGGATTGGAGAGAATGATTCATCACTGTTCCACGAGCCTTTAGGGTGAGCAAATTGGGGAAATGCGTAGTTACCCCCTTGCATGCAGGGTCGGATGCAGCACAATTATTACTCAGCAATACGGAAATTCACTACAACGGATCGGTAAATGGAATTCCTTAATGATTGTGTAACGCAATTTCGCTTGCTCTTAGGTGTTAAATTAGTGGGTGTTCCACAAGGATCCATTTCTTCGCCCACAATATTCCTTTCAAAGAATTCGAATTATTTTAATAATATTATTATCCGATATTTAATTTCTTGCTCGATTCGATGGCAAATGAATGATTTTTGTTAGTTTATAGAATATGGATTAATCGAAGAGTGACTCCATTGAAAATATTTGTGTGTATTTCTTCTGGTAGATTAAGATAATCTTAGCAGAATAGTAAACCGATAAAACTCAGTTAGCCCTCATTGTCAAAACCATATCAATTGGTGCCCCACGTTGGGCGCCAATAGATATGATTTCTGTTGTCACTCAAATTTTGGGATTTTCATCAATCGAATCTTCTTATTTTCAACTCTCAATTCTCTCATTTCGCACTAAGTTTGAAATTGCCCTTCTATATCAAAATGCAAAATTTCATGTCGATCCAATTTGTTGTTTGAAATTATCAGGAAAACAAAATTTCGGAGGGTCACATTTATGAAACCCCTAGTCGGATATTCGGAATTCTTTATCAGTGAATCAAACCTTATCATTCGAAATTTGCAAATTAGAGAGAATGTGACTGAATAATAGAGCAATTTGTTCGGGGAACGTCCGTTCACACAAAGTCGAGATGAAAATGCTCTTGTGCAATAGGTTTTCACTTATTTATCACATAATTTATCCTATTTCGGATTGGTGCATTTCGCAATAAGGAAAGCAATCATCATTATCAAACCCCTGATGCATCGAATCTTCGGTATGCTCAATGTCCAGCCCTGCATTGCATTGCAGTCGCAGTATTTATTGATTTTGCAGGACCCCAACCGGCAATTTCACCGAGTCCTAACCATCGACACAATGCTCTACATTGCGCAACATTGGATATAGTGTAGTTATCCCTGGTCTGGGTTGCTATGCTGGCCGTGAACGAAGCCCTGTTTAGGGTGCATCCAGGGGTAGTTTCAGGTGGAATGGGGATATTTGCATAGTTGCGTGAAGGGAACAGTCGAATATCAAGGTCAAAACTCAGTTTCCACGTGTACAGCAGGGGTGGAATTTTTCGCAATTCATTATGAGGAGGGTTGGTTGGCGTTTGCTGAAAGGGTAGGAGTCAGAATTGCTGAAAATCAAATTTCCGGGTGAATTTAGGAGATTGGAGTACAACGGAATTTGTTTATTTTCATCATCAATGGTAATTTGTAATTGAATAATTCGATTTTATATTGGCGACAATCATATTTTTCAGAAGGGAAAAATTAAACTGCGAAGAACTCGCATCACCCATCGTACAGTCTTTTATGATTCCATGATTATTTCTCCATATAGTGACAAGACAAGGTCCACTTGCTTTCTCACATAGCTCAAATGAACGACGAACAAACAGTGTACAAAAGTTATACATTAATAAAACTAACTGAGGCATTTATATATTTCCATGCCCTCATTCCTGCACATTTTATTATATCATTAATGTCGTCTCTTCGAAATGGATGTTTTCGAGCTCTCGTCTAGTGTAATTAAGAGATATTTTTTGCTATAATATCTTTCGTTATTCTTGGAAGGAGTTCATATGTGTTATGTTTTTTCACACTACAGAAACTTCTTAGGCGTTATTGTTGGGTGAACGAGTCGAATTGCCGAAATGAATACTCTTAACATGTTGAGAAAACTAATAATTAAATATATGAAAAACCATATTCGATGAGTCAAGTAAACGTATGCTATCTGAGAAGAGATTGCAAAAAAATTGTTTATCGGCGCGCAGAAAATTAGTGAGCCACGTTGTATATTTCTGTGATTATAGATTCGATCTGGTTGAAATTTCTAGTGAATATAAAAAATAACCATTTCTAGCTTACTGCGAAATAGCATGAGAATAGCTTCTTAAGGAAAATTATAAATGAATATTGAAAAGAAAAAAAGCCATAATTTTGTTATAACAGATCCGATCTAGTTGAGATTTTGCAAGAAAATATAAAACAACAGTTTCAAAATTTGTGATGCGTCTTCACCGATCAAAAGCTCCAGGATTTACGGTAGTGCTTTCTTTTTTTATGGTTGTATAGGAACATTATTATCATATTATATTATTATAAATTATATAATGACTAACAACTAATTGGAAGCATTTGCCATCCTAGCTTCTAAATATTGTATGAATTTCTCATCTCCATCAGCTGTCAAAAAAAAGCACAACCAACTTACAGTTTGGAATGAAGATTTGAGATGAAACTGAAAATAACTTTTCCATTATAGCACAAGACTGAAATGAGAAATTAGCTAACAGTTCTATAATCCAGAAAATGAAGAACTAATCAGAAGATTAAACAATTTATGCCTTCATCCAGGACAAGAACAGCGTAGGTGTTGTTGTGTACGTTCGGGTACTTACTTCATACAAATTACTTCAGCTCACACATCAGAGTTTCACTTTCGAACATAACACTTGAAAATGGTTGCGCCTCGAACAAGCAAAGTTTGTTAATATTGAAACTGAGTGTTGGTTTAAACGCTTATTAGCAATCTTACACAGTTTCTCCGAGATGACATAAAGGCAAGGCAGAGTTTGAATAAATAGTTGAGAACAAATGTGTTTTGACGATCCGATTTGATGAATGACAGAGTCGGTATCATTGTATCTAGATTGTCGAATGTTTGGTGCCAGAAGATTTAACAAAGTTTCAATGGCAGTAATGATTTTCGGTTACATATTAAGCTCTTCATTGTATTGGAAGATCTGTTTGTAAGGTTTATTTGTAGATCCGTAGATAAAAATAATGAGAATATATATTATTCTTGCTTTCAACAGTTTCAACTACGGCCTAAGTTCGAAAAATGATACATTCCACATGGTTTATTTGAACTATACTTACAGGTTAGGGAAGTGCATTCTGAAAGATATTATATTCAACGTTATTTCAGAAAATACTCATGTTCTAGTAGAATAGTGTAACAATCAAAACATTTCCGTGATACGATATCAAATAAACGAGTGCTCCCTTTCAATGGCGAAGTGGGGATGGTCACAGAGCTGCACTGCGGCTTGATTATGATGATAAATAATCAAAGAACAGTACTCATATGGGATTAAACTGTCGTGTTCAATTTGAACTCCTTTCACGGTTGGAAAGCGACTTATTTGACTAATCGATTCAAGCCGCAGCGCAGCACAGTGACTATTCCCACTTCGCCATTGAACGAGAAACCAATTTTTTTTGATATTGTATCGCGTAGATGTTTTGATTGGTACACTGTTCTACTGGACCATGATTATGATATTCTCTGGAATAATGTTGAATATCCTATGTTTCCAGATGTATTTCCAAATCATTATATAATCGATAATTGAAACCGGAAGATTAAATTCTGTTTCGCCCTAATCCATCCTATTCTCCATTTATTCCGAAGACTAGTATCACTGCATTTGTCGAATTAAGCCAAACATTTTATAACAAATCATTCAAATGGTTTGATCTGTGTTTCATCAATAAAATATTTCATTTTATGTTGAAGTGTACATTTATTTCGGTTGTACAGAAGGTGGATTCCCTTTTTAATGCTTTTTAATTGATGTAGCAGATGTAGCCTTCTGACAATTCCAATATAATAGCTGAATATTATATATTTGAAGAAGTCAATAGGTACCTGTTATTAATAAATTAATTAATTAGTTAATTAAGATGTACCTACATCCAATTATAGCATACCTTATCTGAGCAACGGATGGAAGATTTAGAGTGTATATACACCCCGATCTCAATGATTAATTTTATGTATCTCCTAATTCGAGAAGCATCCGTCTAAGGGGTGGTAATAATAATAATATGCCTGGCATTATCACAACCTGTGCCGTTATGATTATGGATGTCTGGCTCGGAGTTATTATTGGCTCCGTAAATTTGCGGAATGACGTGCTTCTATTTAATAATAAAGGAGGATGTTATTTAATATCTAAACCTCTAGTTGCGGTGCAAACAAAAAAGCAAACAGCCGAAAGACTGAAGAATTACAGCCTCGAGAACTTGATAAAATTGGCTTTTGGGGGAATAATTCACTGAAGGAATTCCAAGAAGAATGAACTCGGTGTAATATGGAGGGAAGCAGATTAAAAAGCACCAATGATTATGTCTCGCAAGACTCATAGTACATTATTACATTTACCTTTCCTATTCTTATTATTTTATTTTGTACCAGACTGATTTACGAGTACATATGGATATTGTACCATGGTTTTTGAATTTGATTCTATTCCTATATTGATTTAATTTTTTCACAAGCAAACTCTTCCAGCCCTTTTTCTACACGCATTTCGAGCCACAAAGAGTATATTTTCCGCAGTGCGGGAAAATCCAATGCTATTTTTTTCAGTACCTACATTTGTACGGGAAATAAATAGCAGTAGATTTTTCCGCACGCAAGTAATAAAGAATAAATAAAATTCTGTCTCTATGCGTAGAATGTCCTATGGTGAAATAACTATGGTACCGATATGCAGAATTACATCTGTCATTCATGTGTATGTGAAAAATTAATACAAATTTTTTGAGTTTCAATTTATTTCAAGCGCTTGTAGGAAAAAAAGTTGTTCTTAATTTTGCGGAAAGTGTCTTTCTCTAATTCTGTGGTTATTCCATTCATTCTTCCACATCTTGTAGAACAAAATCGTGCGATAATATATCAGAAACGCACAGTTTTCATGGTTATATTTTATTATTCTATGTTGGCACTCCGAACTTTCCGCCACGGCTTTATCTGTCAATTCATCAATTTGCCTTGAAGAAATCAGTTCTGCCAACCAACATTTTTCAATGCAAAAAGCACTAAATTATATTTATGGAAATATTTCATTAATTTCAATGAGAATGCAATGAATTAGAGAAAATAATGTATAATACTCGTACAGAAGGCTCATTCTACCACTCGTTCATTCCAAAACTCGCCACTTCGTGGCTCGTTTTTGAATTTTGAACTCGTGGAAGAATATCAATGCCTTCTGCACTTGTATTATAAATAACTATTCCCGCACTCAACTGTATTACCTCTTTCTGCACTTGTTCGGAGTATTATTATTAGGAACCTTATTCATTCTGGCTCATTTTTTGAGGAAATTCATATATTTATGTGCTTTTTTTGGTTAGTTTATATGGAAAAACTTATTTTTCGAGAAATTAGGAATGTTCAAAATAATGTATACTCTCAACTTCTTCGAGGGGCTGCACAAGAAACTGCAGAATGACATTATTCACTGATGAAATAATAATCCGAACAAAAAAAAAGTTCTCGAATCCACTCCTACAAATATATAGACTTACCTTTCCCTTCCAGGAGTTTTTTCGATGGTGTGCACACTTAATTAAGCAATACTTATGCACCCCTTCAGTTCGTCCATCAAAAGATTAGAATTACTTAAAAATTCAAATATTCTTTTTGATGTTCACCACTTTTCTCTCTAAATGAAGAGCCCGGAGACAATGTGATACGCTATCTCTTTACTAATTGCTGGGACCATCATTTGTTTCGAGGACCTCATCTCGAGCCCTTGGTTATTAATGGATCTTTTGCGGTCTCGTTCGCCCATACAGAATTTTTAAATGGAAAATGAATCATTGTTTCCGAAATGATCGATTACCGTGAAAAGAGATTTACTAAAAGTGAAATTATACTGCGCAAAACAACTCGCGTAGACGTTAGCGAACTGCGAAACTGACGTTTTGATTCAAATTAATCTTTAAATAAACGTTCCAATTGAGGAGTTGAATTTAAGAAAAATATTACAGATTATTGAACAATTTTAGCTACGATAACTGTATAAAACAGGCAAAAACTCACAACACACAGTCACAATGATTACGCATGGTGAACAAATCTCAGTTTATGTAAACAAATCCCACAGTTTGAATAAATTAAAATAAACACTTTTTAGCATACTGTATTCGGTCGAAGGTGAGCTAGTACGTAATGCGTGTTTTAAATCAATTACCTAGTCTAAGCAAATATCTCATTACGCAATTACGCACTGTAAACAATCGCACAGTTTTCGTAATGCAAATGCACAGTTTGAATAAATTAAAGTACAAGCTATTTTAGCACATTGTATATGGTCGTAGGGAGGCTCTAACGTAAGGGATGCTGCGAATCAATTACCTACACCCTCAATGAATAGTTCATTACGCACGGTAAACAAATCGCAAACTTTTTAAAACAAAATGCACAGACTGAATAAATTTAAAGTTTGTTGGTAGGTGAAGTACATATAACAGTCTGATATAATATATTATATTATTATATATTACATAATATAATATAATACTAATAGTATGTAATTCTCTGCTACTCGTCTTCATGCGTAATATTTCCATTCATGCGTAATGTACTACGATGAATTCATCTTCATTGCAAAAAGTACGAGATAAACTTCAGTGGAAAATCTTGAAATGGTTGATTTCCCCAAATTATAAGGGTTGAATACAAATACTCATATAGAAATGTTTTATCGCCTTAAGAATTTTCAGTTCAGAACAATTCAAACGCTTTTTTCATTCAAACTACAGTATCATTACCCCATGAATAAACCACAACTTGAGTTGACTAATTTGAAAATCTTAAACTCAATGAAGCAACATCCCTTCCAGCGGGGAAAAAAAACTGAAAGAGTTACGCAAGATTTCTCCGGCATACGAATCCTGGTCCTGACAGAATTTAATTATTATCGATTTCGGCTAAATGGTTTTGATTTTCTTTCCTATCTTTCTCGTCGCCCCATCCCTGGTAGTGAATGCAAAAAGGCAGTTTCTGAACTGAGACAGCTTTTTCAACTTCAACAGTCGATTTATTTCAATTTGCCAACTCTCAGTTGACTGCGGAGTTCTCGAATATCGGTTATTTCTTGTTCGGAGATAAGTTAAGGAAAATTTGACTCCGCGTAGGATTTCGAATTCAATCAACTCTAATTCGATTAGATGAAAAATTCGGATTCTAGTCTGCATTTTGACGAGTCCATCTTCTCGAATTTCGCTGAAATAAAGGAGTTTACGAATCGGCTACTTATATTCTTAACATATCAAGATGAATTGAATGAACTGCTCCAAAAGAGTTAACTTTTTTAATGAAGTCGCTTTAAATTTGGGTATTCACTACAGAAATAACACCAACCAACAAATCAGAGAAGAACTGAAAATTGAAACTATTGAGGAAATAGTCAACAAACAAGGGAAGAAGACAATAGAGACGCTGAAAGATCACGAGAATAAGGAATTAAGAAAGATGCTACAAATCAAAATAAGAATGACAGATAAGAGGAAATACCTCTTTCAAAGAAATAAATAGAAGAAAAAGTGACATGAAGTAGGGAGGAAACTCTCCTTATCAGACAACAGTAGAAAATAGGAGAAATTAAATTAGAGGCGTAGGGAATGTAAATTCCGGACCTCAAACAAAAGAAGATCTAAGAACAGAAATATCCTGTAGGTAATAGGGTGTCCCATATGTAATTGCAAATATTTTAACCATAGAATCTGGAGGCAAAATATGAAAATTTAAGTAATTTTGCGTGTAAAAAAAATTAATGCTCCATGCTAAATTTCGTATGAATTAATTGTAATAATAACTATAGCCAATTTCTGAACAGTATTTCTAGAAAAGAGGGTGAAAAGAACTGAAGTCGAGAGGTCTTGGAGATCTACAGAGTGAGTCAAAAATGTGTACCGAGGTTTCTGGGGGTGATAGTACATGCATACATAAGAAGATATGGTGATCCAGAAAAATAAGTATATAAGTAATTTCACTCTGGTGGCATTCACTGTTTATAAGTTATACGATGAATTTTTTTAAAATTTTATCAACTTTGGAAGGATATATCTCCCTCAATATGCATTTTGAGTCATAAGTTTATTCATCAAAATATACTTATTTTCTTATGTACTATCACCCCCCGAAAGATCGGTACACATTTTTGACTCACCCTTTATATACAGATCCGTGGTCTCAAAGGGTGCAATTGGGGTATGGATGAACGAGTGCTTAAAAGCTCCTGACTTCATGTGAGAGCTTTTTCCTTTTGTTTCATAAATATAAATTGATAAAAACAATATTGAACAAAAAATTATTGGTATTGAACTCGGTATTGAAGAGCTCCGATAAAAACAATTCATAAAATATAAAAATTATTCAGCGTTAGTAAATAAAATAAATTCATGGGATAAACTGCTTCCGTTCGACTAACTCATGCGCCTCCTGAAACCCATTATTCCCGGAAAAAAAAATAATAGTAGTAATTTCCACAATGAACGTAACAACGTAGAAAATTCAGCCTAGCGTATGAAAATCCCGGATACAATGGAATCTCAATAACAATGGAATTTTCCGTTACCCTGAACAATCGGCCCGAATTGAATTCGGAGTAGAAGTTTGTTTTCATTCGACAACAATAATTTCTCATGACCGCACGAGTAGGGGCATCTATTTTACCGTGAATCGGACAGAAAAGTACTCTCTAAATCATCCCTAGCGGTCTCCAGTCACCGTCGTGGAGTCCACCTTTTTTTATGCCGAGAGGGGGCGACTTTTTCCCCCATAACTTGTAAATGTCTGCGAAAAGTACTGCGTCTGAAAAATGGCGGGCGAAATCTGCAATTTTTCGCAATAAATATGAACGAATGTAAATGCATTGTGTTTTTATGAATGTTTCGATCTACTCCTCCACGCAATTAGGAGATATTTATGCAGCCATTACTTCGAATTTAGATACTTAAATCTCGCTCCAATTCGAATATTGCCGTTTCAGTAATTTTCTTCGCGGAATGATGGCGCTACTTATATCTCTTTTCGGGAAGTTTTTCACGTCGAACTGGAGGAATTGATGGCGCTCGTTTCATTCATGAGGTATCTGCTAAATCCTTAATGAAGTCCCTCCTTTCGATCGTTATCTCTCTATATGCAAGAGTATATTAAGATCACATAACATGGATCTACATTTGGTCTTTTTTTTTTTCGAGAACCGAATTGAATATTGAAAAGTTGTGATTATTTTAACAATTCTTCGAAAAATGTATCTTGAATTGTGTGGAGAAACATACGTCTACAATACGACGAATGGTGAGTCGATTTACTGAATAATGACGTTCGAGAATTTTTCCTAAATTTTTCTGAGTATTCACAAATAAGCACTGATTTTATAAAACAATTTTTCAATGTTGTGGAAGCATGTTTGTTTTTATGATTAAATGGCTTAACCATAGAGTCATAAACATAGATAGAGGGAGTATACACAATTTTCACATGTCCCCAACATTGTTATATAACGTTGTCGGATTGTGATATATTTTCAAATCCACAATTTTACTATATCCTTATGAATGTATATTTTATTGAATGAAATATATTTATTTGAGTAATTCCCTATTAAATATGCAAATTTGAATATTTGGAATCCGATATTTTTCCTCATCCTCGAATTTATAATAAGCACAATATTTATTATTTTCTGCATCTACCTGTTGAAATCCAAGGTTTGGCAACTTTTGCTCTCCTAGTGTCATCGGTTGTTTCTCGTCGTTTAGCGCGCTTGAAGTTTGTTTTCTGAATTTCTGATATATTTGGGTATTTATTTTAATATTTTTTGAGTTAATATGGAACGTTGATTCACTATGGGACATAAGAAGTGCGTTCTTTGTGGAGAAACTCGCGAATTGAGTGAAATATCGTATCACTGATATGATTTCATTTCCGCGCGCTTCATGTCAAATTTGATACTTAATCTTGAGGACAAAATTTGCTTACTGAAAATGACATATACTCCCCCTATCTATGTTTACAACTCTGAGGATTTTTCCAACTTTTCCAACGAATTTAGAAAAAATTCTAGATCCGAATCTCACTCGAAAATTCCATGTTTTTAGTTATCATGTATACGGCCGGATGGTCGAACATAATAGAATTTGAGTACGAAGTTTTCATCAGTTATCAATGATACGAAATAATGCCGGAATCAAAATTCGAAAATTGAAGATATTACGATGAGAGTTCTGTTTGAGAAACGAGTGCTCAAAACTTCATATATTTCAAAAAAATCTAGATTAGTTATCTAACATAAATGACACAAACCGAAATACCTTCTCAAGGTTGTTATTCTAAAAGAGTGCACCATTTTTCGGCGTTGGAATCCATTCAACTTTGCGTAAGAATTCAGTTACCAACCATAAATTAAAGTCACCATTGAGGAAGTACATACTCGTTGATTCATTAAAAACAAATGGCATTTTCTCATTCGAATAACATAAAATTACCTATGAACCGGGTTAATTACAAAACATGCACATAAAACTTATTTTTGTCATAATATCGCGCATATTGGCAAAGCAGTTCGGTCGTCGAAACGAGTTTTGTTGTCTGTAGTCAATAAAATATTTAACAACTTCCTTGACCATACGTCGAATTAAATGGCCCGGTTGTTTTCAGTATTGTGTAGAAATATTGAGATTATTAATTTTATTTTAACGACTTTTAGCGAACAATACAGTCGTTAAATTGTTTACGTTATTTCTGGATAAGATATATCGTCTAAATACTTACATTTGATGGAAAATATTATTCACTTCCTGGTTACATTTTTTATTTCATTATTGGAAAACAATAAATTGAAATATAGTTACATAAAACAGTAATAAGCAAACTTATCTTCATCGATAAATTGAAATTACTTCCAGAAATATATGGAAGTTACAGTTATGTATTACACACTATTGATCCTTTTGATGAATGCTGTTTAGAAACAAGAAATATTTTCTTAAAAATTAATTCATTTCTTCAGAAAACGAACATTCGAAACAATTGTAGAATCAAACAATTTCATACTCAAACAAAAGTGATTATCTAGAATTTAATTCACCATCGTCCTATTAATAATAATAACTATTATTAGGATAGTTCCAAATACATAACTCAGAATTAAATTTCTAAGAATCAACGACAATAATGGAAAATTTCCAATTTTCGGAATGAATAAATAATGTAAGCGTGAAAACCAATACAATAATTAAATAATCATTAATCCCTTAAGCATAAGAAAATTGTGGATATTTCGCATATTGGAGTAGGAATCTGAGTTTTCCAAGTTCGAATAAGTAAAATGTCGTGCACTTATGAATTCAAGATATATCATAAGGTACCTACAGGGTTTTTCAAATATTGTGTCGAAAATCGTGAAATAAATTTGGTCATAACTCACGTTTTTCAAATTATTGCAATGTAAATTTAACATTTGAAACAGAAGGTCATTCAGGATTAAATAAAGAAAATGAAAAAAAATCCCAACCTAACCACACCGAAAAACTTAAGTTCTTTGATTCAGTAGATAATATCGAATAAAATCATAATCCCAATCTCCATAAACGTCTGACAAGCACTCGAACACGGGAAACCCTGTATATCCAACTCTGAATAGAACATCGACATATCAACAGATGCAACATCAGAAAGAGTAAAAACCGAAGGAGAAAGCAATAAATCTTTATATGAGATATGTATGGTATTGTTCATTGGCAAAGTAATATTGTGCGTGCTAATATTAAAACCTTTTCCAATTTTCATCAGTTTATGATACGATAATCCTTGAGATTAATCATCTAATTTGCGCTTTCGAAATGTTTACTTCTATATACCACTGTACCTATTTCATTGAATAGGTTAATTTTATAACCCAATAGAAACGCTGACTTTTTAAGTAAGCAATACAATTGATTTATTCTAACGATCGCCCATTCGACATAACGATATGACTTAATATGAACAACTCGAAGTTGAAAAGTTATTTCTGAGTTTTGTTTACAGTAATTTCAAAGGGTCTACTCATTAAGAATCGTGCGATAAATATGTAAATCATGTTTTATTCACAATATAAGCATTGTAAACATTCACATAATGTTATTTATCGTTTTGTTTTCTCGGCGGATTTCAATATTCATATTTTTAACCCGTCAAATCATTTTTAATGTTCTGCAGCATGTTGTTGTTGTTGAACACATTTGATATTCGAACGATTCAATAATTTCAACAATATCCAAAATATGGACCAAAAATACCAGGGATTTTCACAACAGGTTTTTCTTCACTTTCTCAATACCAATTAACTGTTGCATGAGTTACAGTTATTCGAGTCAGTTATAGTTATTTTGCCAATAATTATTCACACTCTGATGCACACTGGTATCCAATTGAATCATGGACATTATATCACATAAATAATATCCTTTGGGCACGACGTCTGCTTGGTTATTGTTATTTTGGCCCACCTTGTTTCGGCGCAATGTTTGAGCTTCACGCACATGTGGCGACTTCAACAGTGGCGCACAGGCTAAGGGAGTAACCTTCCAAAAAAAAATTTTAAGTTTTTCGCTATAAAAAAGTAAGCTTTCTTGGAATTTTCATAAATCAAGTTTTGAACTGAAAATACGACTTTCTGGCATGTCTCTTTCAGCTGTTCCATAAAATAAGACGAGCGGAACAAGAGTGATTTATAAATTTGTATGCCACTGCCCTTTGTCCCACCCAATCAGGATAATCTTCAACGGCTCACTCTTGCATAAGTAAAGGTGTGTCTGATGTCGTTTTGAGTTTCGTGTCTTTGTATATGCATTTGTATTCAACGCATGCATGACTTTATTGTTCGTAATCAATTTACGAGACCTATTTATGTAAATTTGGACGCAACGTGAAATTTTCGTTGATATAACTACCTCATTGTTCTGATTTTATTCAGGCAAACGAAATTGCGAAATATTAATGGTTACAGGTCTCCACTTTTGCCAGAACTGTATTCCAGGCAATCAGAAATTGATGAAGGAGAGGAGATTTTTGAATGAATCCTAATTATGATCGATTTTTCTGTTTAGAATTATACATGTGGAAGAAGAATGCAAGTTTATAGTAGAGAAGAAACATATATAAAATGTTATAAAGTCAATAATAATAAGATGAACTTTGTGTCGATCTGTTAGGGAAACGACTGCCCAAAAATACTATTCATTTCACAGTAGGGTTTATTATTTCATTCTCAAGGAATATCCAAATTATTGAAACAACAAGATTTACGAAATTACAAAGATGTATTTTACTCGGGTCTTCCACCCTCAACAATTCATGGATCGTTCCTCAAACTTGGAGAATCTATACGATGTGATGATGGATTTAGTATCAAACTGAATGTTAATAGCTCTTATAGATTCCGAGGAAAACTCTGAATGACAGACGATTCTTTTAATTTCATACAGTCCAATTTGAAATTTTCAGGTAGGTTTAAATTTTTTCTTCCGAACCAAAGCTATCATTGGAAATAATAAACCACCACTGAGAAAAAAATTATATTTTCCCTACGATCATCCATTCATTAATATTCTGAAACGGCTCTTAATAACTCCTCAAACCAGTTCTATTGATGAGATGTGCAAGAGCGACCAAATTGTAACGTGATATCACGTATACTAATTTGAGCAATGAAAGTGACCAAATCGACTCATACTATTTTAATAGACAATCAGCTACCGAAGTGGAATTTATTCAAAAGGACTGGTAAGGCAATGAGCAAAAGCAAAAGTATCAATAGAATACACAACTATCAAAATGATTTATTGTCCCCTCATAACATTATTATGATTGTATCGAACATCTGAAACTTTTTGAATAATCGCAACATCCTCATCCGTGATGGGGAATTAATGTTAATTACGAGAAGAAATACGGTCCTGTTAGGGATGCTGCTCACGTTCATCTCTTTCACTGACGGCGTCTCCGTAGAGATAGAGAGTCGTAAATTTTTTTGTTACGTAACTGCACGTTCGATGTCGTAAAATTTACGCTACGGGCCCATGCTCTTCTTTTTAATGCCGCGATAATAGAATAAATTTAGCCGCTTTTTTATGAATGAATGTATGAGTTTCGATATAAAATTTAATGTGGTCATAATTTTTGTTATTAATATGGGATTTGCTAGAGGAAGAGACGGTTCTAACATAAAATGGCCATTACTGTAGTTTTCGGGAAGTCCGAATTGCCGCCGCGTTTGATTTTGTTTCCTGGAACAATATATTGAGGGAGCTGTTCCTTGTTAGCGGGACTCAAGGAACCCATAAAAAGTTTTCGAGGAGATTATCTCGAAACGGATACCGAAACAACCTATTCTGGTTTTAATTGGTTTTTGTATTGTTTTTTTTTTTCAATTTCAGTTTATTTTCAAACATAAATCTTTAGAAGGTTTAAGAAAAACATTTTCATTTCACATCGGGAACCAGTTCTATTAATTTTAAAGACTAAAAATCCAATGCAGAGAAATATTACTCTAAAAGTCGATTACTATGAAATTAGGAATTTGTATGTGTACTTAACTTCGACTGAATGAATTTCATATTTTTCCTTCAAAGACGTGTTCATTCAGAGAAGGATCATTTTTTCTTCAGTGGTATGACGGTCCTTAGGATGCGAAATCATGTGTCACAGAATTTTTCCCAACGTTATCATTCAAATCATTGAAAACCTCTCTTATTTTCTCGATGACTGTAGAATTCGTCGGTCTTTGATGACATTTTCTTAAACGGTTCTTAGTAACTCCCAAACCTGTTTTTTTGGTGAGATGTTCAAGATGAACACAACTTCTGACAATAAGTGCGACCAAATTGCAACGCAACAGCACGTGTACTATTTAGAGCAATGAAAGTGACCAAATCGATACATACTATTTTGATAGACAATAATCAGCTATCATACTGGAATTAATTCAAGAGCATTGGTAAGACAATAAATTCCCTGCTTCTTAATACATTTCTGGGAACTTTGAAAACCTTTGTATATTAGAAATATTCTGGCACACTTCAAATCTCTTTGAAAACAATTCACATAACGAACCGAAACATAGCAAAAATGCTAATTTCTCTGATCTATGCGAATCACAAGAAAGATAATTATGAAGTGATAGAGTTGCGCAGCTGCAGCCAATGAAAGTAAACAAATTGGTACCCGTACGGAACGTGGACTATTTTATCCAATGAAAACAACCAAATCGACACATTCTAGTGTAACGGGGTTTATTTGAAAGTACTGTGAGTCAATCAATTCCCTGAAATTTATGGAAACTTGTACAACCCTCGTATGATCGAAATATTCTGGCTTCCTCCAAATGACTTTGGATATACTATACTTCCCTTGATTTCCGCATCGTTTCTCATATCACTCATACCAAATTTCACTGCTGTTTCCATGAAAATAAAAACATGTTATCATTTAGCGTCTTCTGAGGAAAGTATTCCGCTCCAATGGAAAGATGGCCATTTCATAAAATACCGCCACCAACGGAAGAAAACTGAAGTACTAGAAATGTTGTCGTAGAATCTCCAGTTGAACAAAATCAGTGGACACACCAGTATTTGAGACATCTTCATTTCTGTTAATCTGATCTTCTATATCTGCTTTTTTTTAGAATATTCACACTGTATGATTTTGTGGGGTATTTCCTCAACTTCAATAACAAACATTAACCCATTGTTTGCATGTGTAGAAAGCAGACCTAATATAAATAATAGAACATGAAAATGTTAGATACCTTTTGCATGCAACAAATAGTCTGGATGATGAGAGTGGATGAAACCGCAGTAGACAAAATACCTAAAGCATTAAAAGTGTAGTGGCTCTGCTTTGTTATAAAGACACACGAAACCCCTTCAGATGTTATCATGTGATAAAATGCGAGTCTCTTGACGCCGAAAAAACCCAACACAACCCTCAGATCGAGGGAAAACATAATATTCATATTACCCTGCGGCACAACCCATTATGTACCCGACTCCTCTCGCAAAAAAAACCAGCTTTAATCACATTTCATGCCGAGAGATTAGATTTAATTGTAACTTAAACTCGCGACAGATAATCCCGATTCGCATCCACAAATCTTTCCTTCGCACAACTTCCAGAATGTGTACTGCTCCGCATAAAAAAGGCTGTAACGAAGATTACGAGCCTAAGAAGTTGCAAATTACCCTGGAACGCAAGAGAGATTGTCTGTTATTTATGCAGCTTCTTCATCTCCACCGAATAACTTCTGGTGGAGTCAGAGTGACGAAAACCTCCTAGGGGACGAATATTTGCATTTTATTAAATCGTTTAATTTGCCAATTTTCGGGGAAGTGAATATCTTGAACAATCTGTAACGTAATGTGAGCTTTGAGGTGTGGCTCGTGTCACAGTTTCAAAATTTGTGGTAAATTAAATGATTATTTGTTATATTTTAGGAAAACGACTTCTTACCGGGATTGTTAATGTTTACATTTAAACTACATTAAATGCCATCCAGACACTATCCCGTTTGACTCCCAGATCATATTTAATTCTATAATGTTCTCATGAAAATAGTCATTTCAACACTCAAAATTTCTGAGGAATCTGACGGTTACTAATATTTTCTGTATTTCAAATTTTCCAATTTTTTTTAGTCTAATGATCCTCAATAAGTTCGATATAAACCCTGAAATCATCATCATTAATTTTTGTTCAAAATTGTTGAATTACAGAAGATTATATTAATATTATGTGTTGCACGATTGCACGAAACAAGAGAGTACATAAAGGAAGTTATCAAATCTCATATTCTAAATGATGAGATGGTATGTTGACATTTCCCAATGAGAAAAAAAATTATTCAATTGGAGATCGACACTAAAAAACTTATTCATTCATATTTATGAGAGACTAACCAATACTTACAGGTTATTGTTTTCAAACGATCAAATAAGACAAATGAATTTGATCAAACAGCTAGAAGAAAACAGAAAAAAGGCAAGGCTACTATTCTACCCAAAAAGTAAACTTTCTTTAGAAGAAAAGCTAAAGATAATAAATACAGTGCTAATACCAAGCATTACGTAAGCAGGAGTAACCTGGTATGATACGAAATACAAGAAAGATCAGTTACAGAGTACACTAAATATGGTAATCAGATTAGCGGTTGGTATACAAGCAACCAACAAATCAGAGAAGAATTGAAAATTGAAACTATTGTGGAAATATACAAACAAATAAAGAAGGTAATAAAGGGCTAAAAGGCAACAAAATAGTGAATTAAGGAAGATAATACATATCTCAATAAGAAATAAAGACAAAAGGAAAAACATCTTTCAAAGAACCAAATAGAAGAAAAAAGTGACATGCAGAAGGAAGAAAACTCCCAGATAAACAACAGTAGAAAATTTGAGAAATAATAGTGGAGGCGTAGGGAAATAAATTCCAGTTCAATAAAAAGATCTGTGATGGGACCCGACTTGTATTTTTGCCGGGTCCTGATACCATATTTTTGCGGATTTCCGGACATGCAGGACCAACATACACCAAACCTCTCAAATAGACTGACATGCATTTTACATGCGGAAATTTTGAGAAGGAAGAAAACAATTTTTTAATTTCCCCTACCAACATACTCGGAAGCACAACCGACTCATACACAAGACCTAATAGCATCCCAGCTGAATTTCTGTGTCAACGTCTAATTCCATCATACCGCCAACTTCATCAAAAATCAGCCGTGCTTAAAATTCAACTCGAGAAACAGCGAACTTCCTGCAAGCCATTCAAGCTGAAATATTCCCTCGAAAACGTGTTGCGGTAATTCGCGGAATGGCCGCCTTATTTTTCCCTCCCAGAAACTCCACGGATCAAGTTTATTTCCTTAAGTAACCAGACGAAAATTAAACCGTAAAAGTAAAGCGGCTTCAACACTTCACGTTATCTCTCCGTCTCCTTCGGCCTCCTTGTCTCCTGAAATTAGATCGTTGGAAGTACTGATAACGAGGCGATTCGGCATCACGGCACGTCTAGCTCATTGTTCATGTCCGAATCGGCTCACATAAATCGACGCAAATAAGTCCGGGCGTTAAGCCTGCTTTGCATCTGTTTTATATCGCCATGTAAGCTCGATAATCGCCCTTGTAAATTAGGTGGCCCAAATAGAGATAGAGGGCGCTGATCGAAATAGTGGCGGCCGAGACGTTCGTGCTCCTGCAGTACCGTAAACTGGGATTAGCAGGATAAGCCGTGATGGCCGTCTCCTTGGTTTCGTGATATTCTACCGAGGTTTAAGTAAACCTGATACGTTGCCGCGTGGGCTGGTGGTTTGGAGTAAAAATGAATACGTAATTGATACAGGAGTTGTGAATGTTATATCTGTTAAAGAAGGGGATTTGCGAGATTTCTTTTTTTTAGCGTTCTTCGGAGTTATCGCTCTATCAATTCGTCTGCAATTTTTGAATTTTCAGCCAGGGATGGACTCAAACGATAAGTTTCGACTTATTGATGATGAATCCTTCCCAAATTCGATTCTGTCCGTCCGTATACACGATAACTATCGAACAGAAGGACCTGGATGTTTGAAATTTTCACTGTAGGTTCAATTCTCAAATGCCTCGTTGAGTTCATTTATGGGCAAAATCCATAGAGTAATAAACATAGAAAGATGGAGTATAAGCAATTTCTACATGTCCCCAACATGGTTAGATTACGTTGTCGGATTGTGATATATTTTCAAATCCACAATGTTATTATATCGTTATGAATGTATATAATATTGAATGAAATATATTCTTTCGAGTAAATATGCAGATTTGAATATTTGTAATCCGAAACTTTTCCTAATTGTCGAATTTATAATAAGCAGAATATTATTCTCTGTATTTAACTGCTGAAATCCAAGGTTTGGAAACTTCTGCTCTCCTAGTGTCATCGGTTGTTTCACATCGTTTGGCGTGCTTGAACTTTGTTGTCTGAATTTCTGATATATTTAAGTATTTATTTCAATATACCTATTTTGAGTAAATATAAAACGTTCTTCGTTGAGAAACTTGCGAATTGAGTGAAATATCGTATCACTGATGTGTTTTCATTTCGGCGCGCTTCATGTCAAATTTGATGGTTCATGTTGGGGATGAAATTTCCTTTCTGAAAATGACATATGCTGCCTCTATATATGTTTATTACTCAAAAATCCCACAAAGATATTTTATAAATAAAACTGTTCGAAATTTTGCGCTACTGTTAATTTTTCGTAGTATACATTCGATCAAAATGAATATTTACATTTGGATGAAGAATGACGATTTAATCCATCCTGCAAAATATTATATTGATCAGCCCAGAAGCATAGAAAATTATTGAAGACAAATATAAAAAAAAATTACTTAATATTTCTATAACCACAAAACCGACGATGTAGACGGTTTATACGAAATAACAATTTCAAGTTACATCATCCATAGAAAACTAAATACGTATATTGGAAAAGAAAAACTAAAAACAGAATATTTTCGTGATTATTGATACATTTGAATTGAGATTTGGCGTGTATATATAAAACCATACGATATTAGAGAAGAATATCTGAAAACAAAAATCTAATATTTGAAAGAAGATGGATCCGAGCGAGTTGAAATTTGATCAATTCAATTATGTTTGAATCATAAAATATTGCACAAAAACATTTTTATCGCTGTATTTTTTTTGTTGCTCTCCATAATGGTTTTCATTCTGTCTTTCATCAGTTATGATCACATTTCATGCTTAAGTTTGATCTTTGAAAAATCCAATTTCTATCCAATTTCACATGAATATTCTGACAGGGCATGAGAATATATTACATGTTCACATAAACACATAGGTAAGAAGGCTTTTTGTATGACTTGTTGAGTTGCATTACCAGAAAAAACGAAGCCATATTATTTAATTGTTTGAGTAGGCAAACATGAAGTGATACACGATAGAACAAAGCTGAAAATTGGATTGTCGAATAAGAAAAAATGCTGATGATTTCAATGTTAGAATTTTCGGGAAAAATCTCCAAACTTCAACAAAATATATGATATTCATTTCCTCTGTAGTTGTGAGTACAGAGTGAAAAACAAGTATATACTCCCGAAATTCCCAATAATAATCACCGTCCAATTTGCATTTCAATTTACGTCAATATTCCTCTGTAATGGTGAAAAATTTAATCACAGCGAAATTTCGAAAAATTATATTCCGAATAATACTAAATTCGATATCGAAGCAATAATAATATACCTACCTAAACACTTGCAAATCCCCCACAGCTGTTGGCCCCTATTACAGAAATTGGGGAAAGGGTTGCCTCAATTTCGTTAGTATCCCAAATTTGTTAGTCATTTCCTGTCGGATAATTGGAATTTTCTGACCCAATTTGATTGGAATCTTCAGTGGATTACTAATAAATTCTCAATTTAGATTATCCCCGATTTTCATATTTTTCCAATTGAAAACCCTATGTTAATGACTTTGAAAATGGTATGAATTCATTGATTGTCTAAATTTTTTGTTTGCTGTCATAAAGTATAAAAAATTCCATAATTTCTTTTTATTACTTCCGTTATTTTATGTAGAGAAATTTTAAATTTGGTGGATGGTGTTTATTCAATAATATTCGAATGAGAGTGTTATGGTTTTTCGAACCATATTTTATACTACGACAGTTTTAGAGCCAACCTTAGAATAAATGAATCTTTTTTTTCGATTTCCATGAAAAATTTTTAATTTTTGTTGAACATTGTAGAAACTTCAGTAATGAGGAAATGAAATAAATTCATTAAAAGTTAATAAATATCCCTTTTGAACTACGTAACTTCCTCCGGCATAGGATATTAGTCCTTAGAATCAGTACAATCCAACAAGTGCAGTCCCATCGTCTCAATGTGCGAATAACACGCGTCTATAACGAAGGGGAAGACACTACTTAGAGTGCAAAGGATATTCAGATCATGTTTTCAGTGACCTACTTAAGCCCTGCGATAACTCTGAATGATATATTTATTTCGACAAAGAAGTGTTCGGTTTAGAAATGTTCTGTAGGATAGAGATAATTTATTCCACGGAGTGTGCACCCATTCTGACATCTTCGCACTGAATCTTTTATAATGAAAATTCGTGAATAGTTGGTGTATCTGGAATGAATTTAATTATTGGGATGGAGGGAGTATTTCGTACTCTGGGCAAGATTAGTTTTCAGAGGCCAGATTCATCAATCATACATTTTGATTTGATTGTTCGTTTTACTTTTTTTTATCCGCACATCAGGTTGAATGATTAATTGATTGTCGTGATTTTCAATTTGAAACCTTTTTTTCTCACGTATCTAAAATTAGTATTAATTCTCAGGAGCACAATTGAATTTAATCAGCCATCTATCTAAATACTCACAATTCTCAAAGCACTCCCTTAGCATAAGTACAAATTCTATTCAACCCCTACATTCAAAACATACTTCCCATCTATATACTCAGGAACTAGAGCAACGAATAATTGAAGAAATGTAGCAAATAATTACACACAAATGGAAGATGAACTAGATCGACAGATACTTCAATTTTATAAAATGTAATATATAGAACAAAAACTATGAGTTTCATCTGGTGAGTTAAGAAAAACCTTGTCATCTTTTTTCTTCTTATTATTATCATTATTAACTTAATCTGAATCAGATCTTCTATTTTGGAGGAGAATAACAAGATCGTTAATAGTAGCTCGGATTGCAGTTTTGAAAATTAATATATGCAAATTGTTCACACTATAACATATCTCTGAGAAAATACGATCATAAATTATGTTTATTACTGTCTCAATAATGACAGTGAAGGTTTGTTTTCAACACCATCTAATGAGTTTCAGAGGAATTTTATCGAAACTAAAGAGAAAGGTCAAAAATATAGATACAAATATTTCAGGGACTCATTCATATATCCCGTATCCTTGTCGCTTTATAGATGTTGAATTCTTTCGAAAATATCCAGAAGGAGAACTTATTTGTGTTTGGCAGCGGAAAACTAACAAATTCTGAGATAAAAATCATTAAGCTATGATGCTTGATCTGATCAAAAAACAATACCACTATGAATAAAGGGTTTTCCGAAGGGATTTAAAATTTGAAATGATTATAATGATAACACTGTGTAATACTTTTAGAAATTTGTTATGTCGTTTTTGATCAGTTGGTTATGACATTCAATCATTGAAAAAGACACGTTTCAAAACGTTTAGAAATTGTTAAATTCTTTCAACAAGAATAGCGCTCAATTGTGAATACTGAGAAAAATTCAAGAACGATTCACGACATTATTCAGTTAATTGGCTCACTTTTCATCGTGTTGATGGCTAATTTGGAAGTGTTACCCATTACGCCTCAGTACTGATACTCTTGGATCGGCTAAAGAAAATTCGCTTTAAAATTTGTCTGCAATATGACGATTAGTGTGTCGATTACCTCAATGATATTGTTAATAAATTCTTCCTATATATTTCTCAATGTTCATGAATAAATAATGAAGAAGAATAAATAAATACTGATTTCGATGAAACAAGTTAACAATTTCTAAGCGTTGCTGAAGTGCGTATCTTTCGATGTATGAACTGAACATAAATGTTATAATGAATGATAATTGTAAAAAAGTATCGCTATTATAACCAATTTAAATTCCTATTAGAAAATTCTATACAATCAAAAGTTTGGAGAACCTTGATGAATATCAATAAAATTCAAGTGATATAAATGATTGAGATTTCGTCTCAATTCAGGTGAAATAATCGAAAGATTTTATGTAATTTATGTTTGTAAATTATTTTTTATATTTTTTTTAGCAATGCTAAAGGTAGCACGCCCTACTCCCTCCATAGAAAAAGCTACGTTCCTCAGTCACGTCTGATACCGCAAGGCGGTTGTTTCCTATAGTCCTCGATGCCTAGACATTTCTTATGATATTCGGGACACGTTTCACACTTCTATTGTCACAATATTCCTGCTAAAGGACAACGCTGATGTCGTTGTTTTCTGTTGGTTCCTTCGCAATTGTTTTAGAGGCAGACTTGGGGAGCTGAATATCGATGCCCTATGATTTTATACTATTCGATGTTCTGTTATGGATTTCGTGGATTGGCAGAGGTGGATCAGTCACCTTACAGGCTTACCAATGTGAATTTAACTCGTAGAAAAGAATAATTAGAAGTAGGTATATCTTGGTGTTTTTATATCTTTAGAATCAATGAGTTGAATTTCAGTCTTCATGTTAAAAATCCCATTATAAAACGTCAAATAGAAGTTTATTAATTCTTATGAAATCGAAAACATCTTAGTGCTATCAAGCTTCACAAAAAATTGACAAGGATATTGTGCAAAATAAAAATATATATTTCAGAAATGTAATCTGTTTTCTTTTATTTTGTTTTTTTGACACTTAACTTTTTTCACTTTTTCAAGGGATAAGTTTTGATCACAAGTTCAGTAGTCCATGCAAAACGTGATAGAATACAAGAATACTCAAACTTTTCATTCTGCAATTTATGTTGTTTATTCTTTTTTCTGAACTATTTTATAATGATCAATTAAATTGAATTGAAGTGAAAGTATCCTAAAATGCGATTCCTGATGTTATGTTTTCTAGATAATCAAGTAGGAATGAGTTACCTTCAGTCTATAGTTTGGAATAATGTTTTCTAGACCAAAAAAAAGCTTTCATTTGAAACTTTTTAATCCATGTCATTGCATGAAATATTTCACATTTCAATCAACTGCTTACGAAATAAGTCAAGGAATAATCTTTCATCCATTTAATTAATTGAAAATCCTTATATGAAGACTACATTTTCAGTTAATCAAGATTCAAATACTCCCTCGAAAATATACTCATGAACGTCATCAACTTTTTGCCATATAATGCAAGGCTTTGTTATTTACGCTACATTATCACAATTATTGCATAAAAATGTTGTGATGACTAATTGCATTTCACATATCGCAACACATGAATTAAATTGTATCATAATTCTAAATAACTATTCAGATAAATTGACCTTATGTATTCATATTTTATGATACTTAACTTTTTCGAACTAAAGATTTTCTGATTACAATGCAGTACTAACTTTACGGTAATATTCTCCGGAATACATTAAGGAAAAAAGTATAAATAGATTTGAAATATCAAAACTCCTATCAAGTCTTTTGAAAAGCGATTATAGAAAAAACAGCTCTATTTTTGAACAATCATCTAAAACCTCAAAGCTTGCATAAGGTGATCTGAAATAAATGTAACGGTCTGAAATAGACTAGCAAAAAAATTTCAATTTTTCCGCCAAATCGAAAAATGTTCCCAATACGGTCCTGTCAGGAATCATGTCATATCACTTCTTGTTTTCCTGGGATACACTTCTTATTGGCAAAATCTCTCAGAGGGATCCAGGACGGACCAAACCAAGCAGAAAGGCGAAACAATAATAGAAATCGACTGAATACAAAGAGCGATAACAAACCTGCCTTCGATATGTCGAGATTCTCATGTTATTTTCCTTTCAGCTTATAGAAACGTTTCGGTGCCTTTTTATAATCGAGCTCAGCGTTTAATGCCGATTTCCAGTGGAAATATAGCCGAAAATACCGATCGTATCTGATTCGATGGGAACCATTTATCGTATTTCATCTTTAAATTGGTTTTTTCATGTGGAAGACTATTATCCGATGTTTTTACACGATAATTGTTGTTATTGTTGATAATTTTTACTCTTGCGTAGAAAATGGTGAAGTATTGAAATATTTTATGGTGGAGCAATAAGAAGGAGAAGGTAATAATACTCCTAAAGTTAACATCAGCATTCCTCAATTTTTGGCGATTCTTGGAGATTTTTATTTCTACATTCAGACCGTTTCATTTGATTCTATATTTTCTTTGTTTTTTCACATTATCCTTTTCATACATACCTCTGACATAAAAGTATATTAATGTTATAATCATCGATTTTGTCTTGGACTATGAGGCAATTAATTATAATCATTCAACTTTTCATATCATAATTTTCTTTCCCGAAAATAATTCGTATTTAATTGATAAATTGTTTCTTATGTGTTTTTCTTTCGCTTATATTGCAAAAATATCAAATGCAGAAATAATAAGAGACCACTCAAGTTCACAGAAATACTTCTGGAAATAATTTTGTCAGCAAATTGATTTTACAATATATTGATGGTTGAGCGCACTGTATTGAAAATTACGCAGTCTTGTTGAAATCGAATGTCATCCCTGTTTAGCTGATTAATATTTGGAAACACGTAGTCAAAGGTCAAAGGCCAACAAGTTGAGAACGGCGACGTATCGAAAGTTCAATATCTCCTCCAAAACTTCGCGCTACAGCAACAATATTCTCTTTGGTACGCACATTTTTCATCTTGTTGATGGTTTTGTATTGAGAAGAGAGAAATTAGTGCGAAAACGATCAATAACTGCACGAATTGTTTGCTCTCTAGGCCGATTTTGTTGACGGTAAAATGGACGACGAGGTCTATGAACTTCGTGAACAGATTAATTTGTTTCAATATGAATTTACACTATTTGGAAGTTTTGTTCTGGCGTCAGACGATTCGTGATAAATTGCCAAACCTTACTGAACAGAAATGTCAACACAGTCTGACCTTTTCAACTGTCAAACCATAGACAACAACCATCGAAACATCTCATGCAGCTAAAAAACACCCGTACAAACATACACATACTTGAAAAATGTAGTAGATTTCAGCCGAAGTTTTCGAATCTATCTAATTTTAACGGTTCCTCCACTTTGGTGGACTTTATTCGCTATTCTTCATGGGTTTCAGGGAACCGTTGAATCACATGATTCGAAAGCATAATATTTCAGTAAAAATCCCTTCTCGGTGGCTAAATTGAATTCAGAATTTATAGTCAAAGTGAGAAAGTTACTGGAGCATAGCTATCAAACCGAACATCCGATGCGAATTCACTTAAGAAGGCGAACTCAAACAATAGTCCTGATATAAAAGTGGCTTCAGACTCGCACCAAAAGGATGCAGATAAGAATGGAATTAGTCTTCAACCAAGACGATCCGGGGTAGTGCTTCCCAAGTTCCCGAAAGCGTAAACTTTCGTTTTAATTAAATTTCGTACACCTCTCTCAAGGCCAACAAAAAGACCTTATCTGCCAAATTTCACTAGGCGAAAACATGGCGATAAATATGGAAGGAATTAAGGCTACATTGTACCTCGTGTTGTTCCACGAATTACACCAAAGATTTTCGTTTCGACAAAGATTGCATTATAGATAAATTCGATTCATACAATAAAGCTTTGAACGTAATCAATGTCTGTCGAGTTCTGGAGAAAACTTATGGCTGGCATGTTAAATTTTTAACGATGTCGTGATTATCGGCCATTGTACGTACCGACAGTGTTTTCGATTGTTCGAATCAGACATAAAACGATTGATTTTTGTTGGGTGGTTCGAACGACGTTTAGAGTCACTACATATATTCGTTTTTCCACATTGTGTAACAGTCGGAGTAGAAAAATACAACACGATGATGTTCATTTCAGAAGCAATGGAAATGTCTGGCATTGATATTGAATGTCGATGGGAGTAAGAAAGAATGGATATGTTCATATTGTTCGCCTCCAAATGGAATTCAGCATGAAAAACATGTTTTCTCAGGGTATGTGGAAAAAAATGACGAATTTAATGATATTTAGCCTTTAGCATATTTTTTTACTTCAAAACTGATACTGTTGAATATTCAGGATATTTCTCTCTCCTTTCAACGATTTTGGAAATCCGAATTATTAAGAATTAAACTTGATACTTCTATAAGATTTACCCGAAAATTTCATTATGATAGAAACTCACAAGACACTCATTAGGAAGCACATATTGTGAGCTTCCTAGCAATCGTAATAATCACAATTTTTCAAAGTACTACTTGCTTATGCTTCTTTTTTCGAATTCAATTTTAAGGTTATTGCAAAATCAAGTTAAGACATTGATATAACGTATATTTCAAAAATTTCTTTCCTGTATAACAGAATTTTAAATCACTCGAACAAAAGTCATTCAGTAATCCTCAATTTAAAGACAGTCCAGTTTATGAAATGTCTGGAGAAACTGTCCTACATAATTAAAAAAAACTCAAGTGATGGTTTCATATAACAACTGTCAACAAAGTTATTTGACAATTCTTCAAATGGAATGGTTATGAAAATACATTGTTATATCAACATGATAAATGATTAACGTAGTAAGCTGAAGCCAGATTTGTCAAATAACTTTGTTGACACTTGTTATATGAAACCATCACTTGAATTTTCAAAATGATGTAAAACAATTTCTCCAGACATTACCAGTTGTACGTTATATAGAGTGTTTGTATCAGCATGATTATGTAATTAATAGCACGTTACTTATCAAAGAGAATTTAGGTTTTTACTGAATATATGTGATGGTTTCACATAACAACTGAACGAAGTTACTAGTTATTTGATAATTCCGGCACCAGCCTACTGCTTAAACAACAAAATAAAAACGAAGTTCAAACGTGCGTAGCTAGACTCGATATTTTTGTAGAATGTGATACATTGTTGAATTCGTAATTATTTTTTTTATCACCTCATGAGGAGAACTCATATGGAGTCCATTAGAAAAAAAATTGACTTTCGCGTCTGTGAAACAATGGAAAACAGAAAAAATCTGAAGACACCATAAGAATTTCTATATTGAATAATGCCTATAAACCGAATTTCGTGAAGTAATCTCCAGAAACAAATGAGTTATACAGAAAAAAAGAAAATCTCGATTTTTAGGTTTCTCGGGATATCTCGAGAACCATTGGAGATATTTCAGATCTGTCAACAGCAACACACTAATCACAAAACATTGCAACTTTTCCTAATTTAAGCCACTCTGTATCTCTAACGGTTTTTGATATCCCTCTAGTGCCCCTCTAAATAGTTCTAACCCTGTATAATGACAATTTATTTTAAATACCTGTTAAATTATGTTGGACAAAGGGTGCATCCGAAAATCAATCAATTTTGATTTCTCTTTCTGTTTGTTATTGAATCAGACGCACTAACGAACGTATTACCCGCATCATTTATAATTGATGTATTCGTCGCATCAAAGCTTTCCATAGCAATATCCAACCTTCAATTTGACACCGCTGATCATGCCTACCCATTGTCAGTCAACTAATCCCTGCTTGGGTAGGGTTACGTAACTGCTGCATTGAAACCCAACCGTCACATAGTCGAGCAAGCGAAAACAGGTTCATTACCGATGGCTGAACATAAAATGGAGTCAGTCGTTCGAAACTGCGACTCTCTTTGGAGCGTAACCGACATCATTTGCCATTCACCATAAATTATCAGGAATCAGGGTCCGATATACCTACATATTTTAAAAGTACGTGTTCATATAGGTACTTCGCATCTACGCACACTATAGCGCACTGATAACTGGTAATTCTAGATTGATAACAAAACGTTTTGTGGAATGTCT
Source organism: Harmonia axyridis (assembly GCF_914767665.1). NCBI lineage: Eukaryota > Metazoa > Arthropoda > Insecta > Coleoptera > Coccinellidae > Harmonia > Harmonia axyridis. The sequence goes on from NC_059503.1 coordinate 18,140,417, forward strand.
GGTTGAAATAGTGACAAGACAGGTTTGGCTCTTGACTGAATGGGGAATGTCGAAATTTTTCTATAGGTTCGATTATTTTTTGAATGGTTATTTAAAATCTGTTTGCTACATTGAAATGGCATCAAGTCGTCTTTTCGATTGTCCTTGGGTGCACAAACCTCAGTTTGATGTTGAGCGTCATGTTCACCGGACAGTAGGCGTTATGGTATGGGGTGCTATTGCACATGCAAGAAGGTCACCTTTAGTCTTTATTTGAAGCAATATGAAAGCGATGCGTTACCTTCAAGAAATAGTGAAGTCATATGTTCTCTTTTTCGGAGCGACTCATGTGAATATTTTGCTATGGCCACCCAGATCCCCCGATCTTTCGCCCATATCACCTGTTTGGGACATCATGGGTAGAAGGCTTGAGAATTTAACCCAGCCCCCATGGACTTTGGCGGCTCTGAGACTTGAATAAGATGTAGCTTGGGATAGTATCCCTCAAGAAGAAATAGACCATCTTATTGCATCAATGCCGTATTGTGGAGTGTAAAAATAATAGCGGTGGACATTATTAACAAATTTATTAAAAAAAATTGTAAACCTTTCTTTTTTTTTTCTCCAAATTTGAATCATTTACTCTTTGCTATACTATTCATATTCAACCAAAAAAAAATTAAATTCAAACATCTCCTTCTAGTTCTTTGGCAGTACGGCAAGTAGCACCGGTCCTTTTAGAATCAGTGTCGTCCAGAGCATTTAGTTTTATAGGTGGTACTCAAGTAGGATACTTATAGAGAGAAGTACTGAAAAGCATCTTTGCCATTCTTATTTTGTGGATTATTATGCACAGGAATTTTATAGCGCATTCGCCATATTGCAACCTTTTTTTTAAGAAGAGAAATTTGAATGGACTTCAAAATCAAATATTATGATGATGAGATATTTCAGAAATCCCCAAAAATTACCTTCGAAACTGCTTGAAACTTTTGTTATAATAAAATAATAGACATATACATTTATTCTTATGACAAGTAGATATAAAGGGTGTTCCAAAATTGGAGGTACAAAGGAAAATGAGAGATTCCTTGTATAATTAAAAAAAAAAAAGTCCAAAAAGAACTTGGACCCGCAAAACGCTTCGTTTTCGAACTACAAGGTGCTGTTTTAGTTTAGCTTACGAATTTTTGTTTTCTTTGTTTCTCTCTTCTTAAGAAAAAATTGGACTCGCCATTTGGATATAAACCAGAATCAAGTATATTTTGGTGAATTTTTCATTCAGTATGTATAGATATCTATAGATGACGAAAGGTTAGGTTATGTCATAAGCAGACGCCATGACACTTAAATTTGAGCTTTATTGGGCTAGATTCAAATTAGAAAAAGTGCTATAATTTCTAACAACTTAGGTTTAATGCCGAAATATGGGTTCGTTTTCGAGAAAAGTATCCCCTCCTTTAATCTATAAGATTATATGAGGGGATTTCATCTAGCCTATTGTCACATCTTCCGAAATGAATTAGAACAACCTTCTCCGAAACTTGCAGTAATAACGGCATCGATAACTCCCAGAACAAAGGTCAAGAGTGACGCAGAGATAATAGAATTGCCTCTGACCCCTCATACTACTCTCAAACGTTGCAGCTCGCAATCTCTAGCTGCCAATAGAGAACTAAGACCAGGAACACCCCCAACAGTAGGAAATTTCAATTTGGGATTACGCCCAACTAATCCCCTTGACGACAAAACAGCAGTCGCGAGACTGGAGAAAGAGAAACTAAACGTCGGGGGATGGGAATCATCCTGATGGGAAAAGCAGGTCCAATTATCGATCCAGGATATCAGCAGCAGGGTCCTGTTACCAGCCGAGTGCAGTGGGGAAGGCCTGTAGGCATTGGAAACGCATAATGCGTGGGGGGAGATGCTGGCGCAACGATGCCCTCGATGGGGTAGGCCGGCCAGACCCGGACGCAGGGGTTGAGGCTGGTTTTCGGGAATTCGGCCCTTATCTCTACCGATGCAGCGGCTCAGGTTGGATGCATCTACCTCGCTCGATGTTTCGACGTCGAAATTCTGTTGAAGGGGAAGCGGATATTTGCCGCTGGTTGTAATATCGGATGAATTTCTGGGAAAAACACTGTGAATTTCATACTCTGGTTTATTAATTCTTTCATGAGGGTAGAGTACTCTGAATCAATAAAAAGGGAGGAGTACAAAATGGAAAATGAGAAAAGCTTTGATGTGACTCAGGAGCTTATGGAGGCTCGTCATTCAAGTTCTACTTGCGCCCTTCGAGACCGCATAACTGAATACCTGTTCCTTTAAAGGTGAATCGTAACTGAATGAAATATCCAATTTTACAAGAGAACAATAATGTTACGTCCTTAACCCTACATATCTTTTTTGAAGCAATATGATTGTCATTCATGAATACGTAATGTAATTCACATTACATTTGATTGGAATCAGACGACTAATTTGGACTGCGCCAACTAGGTGTAAGTTGAAGTGAAAAATGTTTATAAATAAAAGGTGTCAAAGTTTGAAATTTTTGCTTAAAAAGTTTAGACGTTTAGATAATAATGGAATTTATCAGTTTCACTTTTTGAAATGAATATTTATGTAAGAAAGATTGATTCATCTAAGGATATTCAATTATAACACAAGACAAAATCCTACAAAGTAAGTGCCATAAAAAACTTTATTCAACCTCTTTCCAACCGATTTCATGAAGAAAATTCTACCACAATTTTGAGGATGATCAACTCGTAAATAAAGTTATTAATGAATCAGATAATAAACAGATTACCATTATAAAGATATAAATTGATATAAATAAGACAGTCAGATATGTCTAATTTTAACTTTACCACGGATTCAGTAATTTCTCTCGAACTCTAAAATTAAATCAATAACAACAAAAAAAGAATTTGATGATCTAAAAACCTCTGGCGCTATTTCATGAGAACTTTCATTCATATCTGATATTATTTATTATTATTTATATTTATTAACGGTTTACCTTTAATGGTGAATGTGAGATTGAATGCTTTATGATTAGTTAAACCTAATCGGAGATGTTATCAAGGAAATATTGGATATTTCTTTTGCAATAATCTTGTTAAACCTAGGTGTTCACACAAAGCTTCAAATTGCCAATTCATGTTATAATAATGCCCTAAAGGGGTTACGAATAATTCAAAAATTCATTTTCAAAATTATATTATATGTGAGACAAACCTTCAGTACTGAAACATTTATTTTAAGAAAAAAAAATTTAATATCTGGCAGTTATACGTCCTCACCTATTCGATATACCAAATTAGGAACAATAAAAATTATGTTGATCACAATTATTCCACAAGATTTAGAAAAAATGCACTCACAGGAGTGCCGTACTTGCAAAAAAAGTCTTTTACAGAGACATTTTTGCTTCATGCGTCCGAAATTTCTCAGTCTTCTACCAGTTCCTTTGAGAGACATAAATACAAGAAGAAAACTAATCGCGACATATTAATGGCCAATATGATGACAATAAAACGTTCTTTGATTTTGAAATGCTCTTAACCTGAAAAAAATTATTGTTAAGTAATATCGAGAAAAAAATTGCAGTGGCGTTGCCATGTGTGCGCCACAAACTCTGAGACTTATTGACTGAAAAGAAATTATAATTTCAGAAGGCTAAGCGTTTTCCCAGATCTGAAGGCGATACAATGAATATCGATTAATATATTATTCATTGTCGAATTATCGAAACTTTTTTGTCATAGTAGTATGTATTTACTTCAACTAATCAAACATTGATAGCATTAGTTTTTGTTTTCTTCAAAACTGATAATTTTCGTTCAAAATAAGACGCAGCTGTTTAAAGATTCGATTTAGATTGGATTTTTTCATTTCATTATAGCCACCTAGTATATGTCGCCTTCGAATTAATATAATTGAATTATATTATGGAATATAATTTCGATTCGGAAATTTTAATTTGAATAAATATGATTCGTTCATACCTATATTTTTTCTTATAAGGACATCTTCAATTGTTACCGTTAACTACTAGTTAACTTTTCGAAGAAAAACGTGTTCACGTATAAGCGTAGTCAGTATTTGTTTTAACCGCGAGAATTTCAAAAAACCCTGTAATTACTCTTCCACCTACCCACGTCTTCAAGCCACAGCAGTACAACTGGTTGCATTGAACAGAAACTTCCATTTCTCATTCATTAACACAAAACCTGTTTTCGATAAATTGCTACCTTCGTCGACAATTGATGAGTGTTTTCTCAACATCACAATAATTCCCATTAAAAATAATTTATAATCAGAAGGATAAAAATAGAAACCAACACAAATTATTCCATATTATTAACTAATATAGATATATTCTTATGAAATTATCTTTTATATTCTGGGTATTTTAAACAGAAATCTCACATTTGGCGACTGCATTCTCGTAAATAAAATTCATAAAACGTGACTGTCCGGCGTTTTATAAAAACATTGTGACATATTTCCAAGAACCTACGTGAATATTGGAAAGATATTACGATGTATACTCCGAGATAAAACTGCATTGTCGTGAGTCAACGTCATGGTTATTTAATTGACGCCTATTCATTCGGATAAAAGAGCTGAATTTCCATATAATATCACTATAAAAACATTACGAATGGCGCAACTTCCCTGAAGTAACGTGTCTAGGCTCAGGTTTGGTTTTGTTTACATCTAAATATAACACGTTGGAATACTTGTTTATGTAACGGTTGAAATGGCAGTGTTATTTCTGTATTGTATTGTTGTGTATTTGAACAATGTTAATCGGTGTTTTTCGCCTGAATAGTTGAGACTGATGAGAGCTTCGTTAAATGTTTGAACAGGACTTTATGAGCCAAGATTATGATGAAAAGTATTTGCTTCAGTATAATAATGGTCGTTGATAGTAGAAAGATGAAATTAAACTTGACGAGAATTTTTAGAATTTCAAAGAATTTCAGTATGATGATCAACCTCTTTTTAATTAACAGCAAAAATCTCTTAAGAATGATAATAAATGTTTATTGAAAGCAGGTAAACCAATAAAAAAGTACCATTAGTTGGATGTTTAGCTCAACTTCTATAACGTTCTTAGAAACGAATTAAATTCGACTTACCTTAATTTGATAGGAGTTCAGCTTGATTTTTGGAAGTGAATTGAATGAACTGAAATCTTGTCGACGAGTGAAAATTCCATTAGCACCTCCAGCAACTCTGAAATTAAAAATCGAACTTTACTACAATTGTTTTATTGTCATGGTCCAATCTACTTTACGAAAATTCATCATGAAACTGTTTAAAATTAAAATAGCTTCAAATTTAAACCTTTTTGCTTTTATAGCGAACAATATTATGTTCAATAAATACTTCCTCAGGTCAGTTATAGGTTATATACTCGCCTGAAGAAGTTAACATGTAACTACCTACATATTTACGAAACAATTGTTGTGTAAAAAATTTTTTTGTGGTATTAAGTTCAAGGTTTATATATCTTTGTTGAATTGATTTATATATCTTTGTTGAATTGATTCTTTCATCAATTAATCTGATTTGTTTTTACATTAGAGTTACATTACTTCTAATCATTACAATATCACAATTACTTCAGAATGGAGATATCTTGATGGGAGTAAATAATTGTTATTTTTTATTACCATTAGCTTTTCCGGGTAATCAATCGATCAATGAATTGTTATTTCCTTTCTACATAACAAATTATTCCAGCCATAAAAAAATCGATAATAGTATTGATATAATCATATGAAAAATTAATTCAATTAAGAGATTTTATAAGTAGAAAAAAAAGTTTCTGATGATAGTGTTAAGTGTGAAAAAACATCGAAAGTATTATTAATTCGCTAGCCCAAAACAAATAGATCGATCAGACAAAATTCAGAGCACTACTGATATGATAAATAAAGTAAAGAAGAAAGACCATTTCAGAAAAAAACGAAAATATTGAATGTTGTATAATTCAAAACGTGGAATTTCGAACTCACAAGTTTCTCATCAGGTGCGTTCCAACTAAATGAAGATACGGGGTTCTGAAAATACTAACAAGCATCGCAATATTCCACCCTGACTTGATATTAACAAGTTACATTCAATGCGTAATTTAATAACATTTCTCGTATTATATTATGCTGGGGAATTTATATCTGCCCGACGATGTTTGCGACAGATATAACGTTACAAATCTAATATTACGAAGTGAGAAACAAGCGCTCTCTGAGGACAAAGTAACAACACTTCGAAACTAACCCAACTTTATTTCCCATGTAGTTCACAAATCGCGAAGTTCACAACCAGTTCTTATTGCCAGCTGTGGAGTTCCTTGATGGTGACTTTATCTGGGTTCTACTCAATGAAGCGGAGGAATTGGCTAATTAGCTCTATAAGAATGAATGCGCTGATTGTCCCCTGTACTTACTAGACATGAACCCGTTAGTTATTCGTGATTGTAGTTGTTTTCGGTCTACGAACTTGATTGAAACATTCACTGAGCAAGTTCTGGATTAACTGCAACTGCAACATCTTGAGAATTATTGCAGTAAAGCTAGATGATTACTGTTGGAAATTTAATCACAACAATTTATCAGTACGCTATCCAAAACCCTTCACAGGAAAATATATCGGTTGTTACAATTGAAACAAACAATTCGGAAATCCTTTAATACTGTTAAAAAATTATTGGAGGCGCCGGGCATCGATCCCGGTACCTCTCGCATGCTAAGCGAGCGCTCTACCATCTGAGCTACGCCCCCGATATTCAAACTTGATTTGTTGCAATATAGAAGGTAGTATCGACCTAGATTATTATTGGGTGTGGTTAACAAGATCCAGCAGTTGCATAAAACCGTCTTGAACATTTAACTGACATTTCTATAACGAGCATTAAGGTGAATTTTTATGTGAAGTACCTGTACAATTTGACCTTGTTTTCAAAACAATTTTTTCATGGGTCATCCATCCACTTTTTGCCATTCATAATATATTAAAAATTCTCTAAGGGAAACAAAGCATGTGGAATTTATGAGGTAGATCTATAACTTCAAATAAAAAACATTCTGGTTCGCGAAAAAAAAAGCAACCAGAACGAACTCTTATATAACACCTGACATGACGTAATATTCCTTGGCTTCTTTGTTTTGGGAGCTTTTGGACAAGCCGCAAAAAAAACAAAAGCAAAATGAAATGTGATGCGGGTCTTAATGATGCAAGAATGGCCCGCTTAACCTTCACATTGTTTTGAAGGCACTGGAGCATTCTAGCGAACAGAAGACCAGTTGGCCTTGAATTGATGCCTGACTAAAATTGTTAAAGCAAACACAGACGGACGATCCTGTATACCGAACACCACTTGTGTTTGCGTTATCGATAGTCGTTTTATTTTACCATCAAAACCCTTGAAAAAATTGGAGTCTTCCTGTTGTGAACTATACAAACACTTGAATGTTTGCACAAACCTTAGTTCATTATCACTATCTTCCCATGGAATTATCAATTCGTTGCTGAAATTAGGAACGCAGGATATGATTATAGTTGGTTTCGCACCATATCTGCATTTCCGTCTTATTTTCTGCCTGTTTTGTGACTGCGATAATTTTCAAAATTAGAATGAAGAATCGGAAGTATGGAAATCCAAAAACGATAAAAATCAAGCTCATCCTCAAATTAATTACAAAATCAGAAATATAATCTCTAGTTGTATAAAAATATATCATTTCATTTATAAATAAACAATTATGAATCTTTACATCCGCAATTTAAAAGATAAATTAGGAAAAAACCGTAACACTGCTGTTGATCGTTGCCATAATCATTTTGAAGTTTCAGTGGTCTTTCTATTGTCTGCTCTTTCCCTTGAAAACTTTAAGAAATAGTAACAGCTCTACTAGCTGCCTTTGATACTACATACGTTGAAATATTTTTCTAAACAACGCAAAATTATTTTCGAAAGTATTCTTTGGCATATTTCTCCCATTTGTGAGATAATATTAACAATAATAAATGTTCCGAAGTCCCAAATCAATAAATTAATCACGGATACAACAAATTGAAAAAATAAAATAAAGACAATAAAAAAAATTCAAGAAAGTGTGGATTGATTCACATAGATATCCGTATCATAGATTTGGGATCTCCAAATTGGTCATGAACACTTTAAGTGGTTTTTATTACATATCCAAACCTCAGGCTATATCAATATTAGCATTTGTCTATGAAGCAAATCAATTGTCCACCTAGTCGAATCTGTCAATGACTTAACAGTTTTTTTCATATACTATTTGAATTTTCATGGTTTGGAGTTTGGATAAGGCTAACCACACAAAAAATTTTACAGAGCTTGTAATTGATATTTTTTGCGTATTCAATCAAAATCTCAAAACAATGAAATCTGTTTTGACGGAAATATTTGCTATGGCGAATATAATAATCTTCTTGGATTTTCTATGTATCTGATGATGTGATCAGCACAAAATTTTGCAGTTGGATATCTATATTTTAAAATGCATTCATTTCCCCAAAATCATTGAAGGTATGGTCACCCCATTTTTTCGTTATTTTTCCTGAATTTCATATGTTTCTGGTGACGCGATCTCCATGAAATTTTGCTTGAAGCTTGTTTCAGCTTCATGTTATTTTACATCTAAATACAACATTCAAATTTGATCGAATTGGTAGTTTTGAAATTATCAGAAAAACAATGGCTTTATCTGTAGAATCTCTAAACGGAGTTCAAGATATAGTTCCCTCCTTACACTAAAAATTTCTTGGTTGTTCAGTTTGAGAGTTATCGAGCCAGCACCACAAAGTGATGTTCGGTAAACAATCGCACAAAAATTGAAAACATTCACATTCAGGACCGTCGTTAGGGGTGAAACAGTGAAAAGACCGTTTCAGGCGCCTCCATTTGAGCGGCGGAAATTCGGTCGAGTTTTCTGGCCATCTTTTTATATTTAATCCTTGATTCTGGCATGATTGCCAGGATCGGTAGAAAAAAGTTATGTATTATCATCATTATTGATATTTTTTCGGCAGTGCTGCCAAAAAATTCTCTGCTTCAGGCGCCAAAATCACTCTCGCCGGCCTTGTTCACATATTTCATTCCTAAAATTTCAACCTTACAGTTTATGAATGAAAAACCCCTGCTAAAACTTTTTTCATCGATAAAACCAGCCATCGTAAGAAATCCACCAGTAATTATGTACCTTGAAGAATCTATTCTTCGTAGTCATCCTCAATTGAGACCTCACAAGTAGCAATTACAAGAGCGCGGAGTCTGCTAGTCTATGAATGTAGTGTATTCCAATGCGCTTAATTGCTAAACGGGTACGTTCGAGGTGATTTTGATAACCTGGTCAATTTACCACGCTTTGAGGCGTTCCAATGATTTAATTTCCTTGTTATTATTCCGCCGAGGTAGTTATACCGCCAATGATATTGGGCATGAAAATTCAATCAGATTCAGCTCGTCAGATTGGATTCTGACAGTTCAATGAGTTCGGGAAGAATTCAAGTCACGTTCTCCTTGAATTTAGGATGGAAAGATGATCAAGATATCGCGGAAGTACGATCAAGATTCTTGGAAGGTTCGATATGATTCATGGAATGGTAAGGAAATAAATTTCTTAGAACAACTCCCATTTTTTTTAGGCAGTGGATATGGTAACTTTCCACTGAGAACGAGCGGTGAGAATCTGAAGGTGCCTACCACAGTTGATGACGAAGAATACCTGTAACAACACTGCTTAAATGCCCAGACTTGTCTTCCCATATTTGGAATAAAAATTTATGTTTTAGTTCTTTGAGGAGAAATCTATTTATGGGAGCAGACCGGTACAGATATTTTTAATTATTGTGTTGTCGTCTACAAGAGATAATTGTAACGATATTTTTCAAGTTTTAACTTATCAGCTTTTAAATTTAATTTTTTTTTCATCTTAAATTTATTAAATAACTCTGACAACTACAGGATGTAACATGATTATATGAATTGAATAAACTGCACCTAACTCCATGAGGAGTTGTGCATAACTTGAAATTCTTCAGTGTGGTCATGGTACGAACATATATTCTCAGGAATAAAAAAAAGAAAAATAATTCCACAGAGTTTTGGAGCAGTAGTTTTTAATATTTTTCAAATTTTGTGATATACAATTGAATATCTTTGGTCCAGTGGTGCAGATAAATCTTTGGAACAATGTAGTCTTTGTTTGGAGTACCTTCAGATTTTTCGTTTTTCTAGTACCATACCTGTGACAACTTGTGTTCTTCATCTTGAACTACTTTGACTTGTTACTAATAGAGATATTGTTTTCTTCTAAATAAATTTTATTATTTCTGTTATTATTTTGGGAAATTGAAACGGGCTGTGAGAGACCGAAAAATTGAAATTCCAGAAAATATCGAATTTATCACTGATATTACTATAAATAAAGTAAAGTCTTAAAGGACGTACTTTGAAAAACTTCGGTTTCAGATATGAGAAAGTATAGGTAGATTCTCTAGAAGCTAATGGAAAAAGGGAAGACAACCTCCCGATCTGAAAATGTAATGATTGTAAACTTCTCCCACTTGTCTAAGAAGTTGATGGCGTCCATATTTTGGAATAGCGTATTTTTTCTGTGAATTTGTTCCGAAAAAGAAGGCATTTTTAACAATTTCAGAATAGTACATTCTAAACCAAGTTGCAGAATGGACTCCTATTCCAACACGAATGCGTAATTCGAAAACTCATGAGTGTTGAAATTAGACGATATTTTCCTCTATTTCAGTCAAGTTTCGTGAAATATTGTCGAAAATCAATGAAAAATTCAGATTATACATCCTAGTGACTTTTGTAATGTATCTTGGCAGGTGGTGTGGATGTTACGAAAATTGACAGATTACGGAATTTTAATTTGAATCGTACGTTTCGAATTCTGAAATAATATATTATTACGCATTAAATTCGTGAATTATGTCTGATGAAATCGATTCAACAGCATCAGAATCAAGAGACATTGCGAATAATGTCGCAAATAATTTCACTATTTCCAAATGATATCATATTGACAATTATTGACTTTTGTTGAAATTTGATAGGATTGGAAGTCAGTGTAGACAACCACAAAACGAAAAATATAATTGAAAACAATACTGTAATGATTCATTACAGCACTGTTTTTAGTACTGTAATGAACTCATTACGATACTAAAATAGAAAAAACCTTTTATGAAGCAAGGTTTAAGCATCATTAATATTAATATTGCGCAATGTATTATACATATGTCCCTTTCATATTTCTCACGAGACAACATAAAATAAATCACCTTTGCCACCAACAATTTGTCGTCCAGTGTACCATCGCTACTCCCACAGTTATTTACAAGGATCTCCACTCAGATAATGTTCACAATTGAGTTGACTAATAGTTCGAACTGAAAACCCCAAATGGCTAATAAAAGGTTTTTTGTGTCGAGTGGTTCCAGCTACAAAACGATCGGAAAATTGCAGACACGATACAACTGAAAAGTTCCATTCCATTCTGTGTACAGTACGTTCTGATGTCCCACGGATGGACTTAATGAAAAGAAGTTTCAGTCCGAACAGTTTTTTCGTTCGGTGGTGGATTATCCTCGCATTCGGGGATAAGTCCAGGCTCAGGCTGGCTCATTTTTTATCGATGACAACGGAAGGGATACAATTTTTCATTTGAGGGAATATGAGACAACCAAAGGTAGATGTGTTCTCTAATATTGGTACATTCACAATGAAAAGAGAATGTGAACTTTACAGTATAGTTTATTATTTTCTTCCTCATTTTCTGCGAGTGTGTAGAATATCTCAAATTATCAAAAACAACGGCTGACAAGTTCCTAGAAGACACCAATCTGATTAATCAATTTTTTTTATGTATCTATTTTTTTCTTTTTTATAAAAATCAAACTATCTAATTGTTTCGTAGAGACAACAATTCGGACTAGCAGAATATTTCATCTGAATTAACTAACCAACTACAATGAGATCATAATAAATCACATTTCATATCAGTTCTTCACAGAGTGGCTTCCAAGGGCGCAAGAGGAGCATTAATCTGCAAGCTTGGAAAAGTTGCTGAAGCTCTTGCTGTTATTGAATTTTTACTTTCGATTTTGGATTATACATATTTGAAAACGTGAACTGTAAAATTTCTGTAAGGGTTGAAAAAGTAATCGAATCATAGGCTTCTGTTTCTGATTGAGTCGTTTTAATGTTAGCTTCATGCAAAATTTGCAGCCGTTCGACATAGAAAATTCCAGTTATAATGAGAAACTAATGAAAAAAGATTTTCGGTTAAATATCATAAACCTTTTTAAAAATCGAAAAATGTTGTTGCGATGAACAGAAAAAATAAAATTAACTGAATAACAAAAACCAAAATTCTGCCTTGGTATTAGGGATTCACGGCTTGGCTTAATATTCAAGCTACTTGGCTCAAGCTCAAGTAGCTTGAGCTTGACTTGAAATCAACTCAAGTTCAAGTCGAGTAGTAGTTTTTCAATGTTAAGGCAAGTACTTAATAAATAAATACCTACTTGACTTGACCTTGAAAAACTACTACTTGACTTGAACTTGAGTTGATTTCAAGTCAAGCTCAAGCTACTTGAGCTTGAGCCAAGTAGCTTGAATATTAAGCCAAGCCGTGAATCCTTACTCGGTACAGAAGACAATATTACCAACATAGCCACAGAAAGAAGTTCGAAAATCCCTTGAAAGAGTTGTTTAAAAGATCGATTCTTACCGGTTTTTTCTACTCAATCAATATGACTCAATTCTCGAAGTTCAATAACATTATTGTTTTTACTATTTATAGATAAATCAATATGGGTAGGTACTGCATTTTCCTCGAGATAAGGACACTAGATTATATTTATAATCATGTTTATGATTTTTTTCTACATATATCTATCTACTCCTTTATCTTCAATTACGTAATTTAAAATTTTATCATAAGTTCTTATAGGGTGGGAAGAATATCCGGCGAATTAATTTTATAGTACGCATTTTGAAATATTTTATCCTCGTCTAAAGCTAATTTATGAGCAATTTTCTGGAAAGCTTCATGATAATGTATAATAATTATAAAATTTTCACGATGATAATGAATGAATTTCGCAAAAGGTTCAATAGAATTATGAATAGTGAAGATTTGAAATGACGCCAAATAAACCAGGGTTCAAAACTCGGAGCAAACAATTTTATAGTTTTTCAAGCTTTTATGAAGTTATGTGGAACATAAACCAATAAAAAAGTCATTATGTGGGGTTTTTCGATGACCAAGAATGAAAGTCAGCCAATAGATATTTTCATCACAAATAACACTCAAAAAAATTTCCCCAAATTCACAGGATTAATTTGGATATTGTTCTCGACAAATCGTGCATTTTCTCATCAATCAACTGCAGATTTGGCAAATGACTGCCCAGGAATAAATAAGAGATTATATCTGGATGAAATCCGAAGGATGTTTTCCCCAAGGAACGAATAAATTCACGAATGTAATAGTAAAATGCGCGCTAGTAAATCATAACCTTGGAGGGCAATAGAAGGTTGCGTCGGCGGAACAGCAGGAGTTGGCCATGGCCAAGGTTAACTTCGATAGCAGTGAGTGTACCCAAGTTGAAACTGTAAACATCAAAATTGGTTCTATTAATAGAAAGTAGTTACATCACGTAGCTAGTTATCAAACTCCAAATGAAATAGTTCGAACAAATAGTGAACTGGCAGGAAACGTAGAATTTTACTGTTTATGATCGGCTATTCACTTGTAAACTACGACGCTGTTCAACAATCTCCTATGTTAGATCAACAACACAATGTGAAACACTGCATAATTTATACTATGGATTATTATTTCCTCGCTAAATATGTACTTCATATAATTCAAAAAAGCTGTTAACAATATTATTAATAAATAAGCTCACACCGGATTTGAACCCAGGTCCTCAGCGCCAAAGGACCCTCAAGCTATTTCTCTCCGTGAATAAGATAAACATGAGAAAATAATATATATAAAAAAATTCTATACTATACTATATACTATAATATCTACGAGTTCGCGGTAAAAATATTGTGTTCGGTCTAATCCTACCAATGTTTGTGTTCAATTTCATGTCTATGTCTTGTTAATTTTTCGAATCATTAATTTTTTGATCTTGTTTCCTTGATATTTTATTTTAAAAATTCTTGGACCGTATACTTGAGGATGATCAATGGCGTATAGTCATTGACGTTTGTAACAAATGCAACATGCAGTTCCCGAAAAATCAATCACCCATCCAGATACTAATCAAATACATACAAGGAGCTCAGAAAAAAAATTAGGAGATTCTACGGAATCTATATATTATGATTCGAATACCCATAAGTCAATTTTCAACACTAAGATATCGTTTAAAGCTCAGATTGTAAGTTTTCGTGAAGGAAGATTACGCTCTGTGTGGTATAACTGGACCCTCAAGGAATGAAAGCAAGCAGCTGTAATTTTTTTTTTGGAATTGCTTGAAATGTGGCACGATATTATGTCAACTAAATACAGAATGTTAATCCCAGGCATCATTCATTACTTCGGCTTCTATTTCACTCTCTTTTTAAGGTGCAGCGAAGCTGTGGATCATGTGAATACTTTCTGGTGAATCCACAAATGCTTGCTAATATTATTGTTATCCTTACTTTTGTGTCATGATGAAACTCTTGTTTCACCACATTGAATACCATGTCATCATTCACCAAGAGATATAGAATGGAAGAAAAACTTCCTGATTAGATTTTCATTACCCACAGGATATTCTAAACGATATAATTTTACTGCGCAGTTTTTATCGGATGATAGCAGGGAAAAAATATTTTGTGATGAATAAAATTAAACCGACGTACTTAGTAGCATAAAATTGATACATCCCTATTATATCACGTTTTAATCAATTCTCTTCCTTTCCTGTATATTCAGTGCAATCGATTTCAAACCAATTTATTCACTGAACTCTCAAGAGCTGTAGGATACAAAAATATTTACTCACAACTCTACGTGAAGTACATTCGAATATATTTCGAATCAACAAAATATTACTTGATGATGATACCATTATAAACGTATATCGTTATCAAATCATAGAAAAACAACATTTTAAATCGAAAAATGTCTATCTCGGACTTTATTGATTTTTCTTTTGTTATTTACCTTTCTCTTTTAAGTTTACTAAAACTTTTTCCACTTTTTTTGCATGAACTCGACACTTCACGAAAATTCATCAAACCTTCTTGCCAATAAGAGAAAAAAGTCATAAGAAATCAGTCCATCTTGTGGTTATATAAATATTGGGGAATCCTTGTCAAAAACGGAGTTGATGTCATTTTTTTATATGTATCTATTCTTCATCACTGTGTCGAACCCATAATTTAAAACCTTGTGGCGCAAAAGGCCCGAATGAAGCGCGCAAACCTAGTGTTTAGATCACATACATAGTAATTCCTCAATGTCATCGATCAGTTCAACTTGAATCCTCTGGAATGATAACATTTGCAAAACAATCTGAATAAATCAATTGTTTGTCATCAAGTATGGCCATAGTGCATTCTGAAGCATCATAGGAATCATAAACTATAGGCCTTGAACTAATCAGATCCCGACGAATCCATAGCAACGAGGACGTTAACAATGATAAAAATATTTGTTTGGCCTCGCAACTTACTTATTGAGGCAGGTCGCCATTCTGGCAGAATGACACAACGAGGAGTTATCTATCAACGGGAATTGAATCACTGAGAAGCTATTGTGATGCATCTCGAGATATATATGAACAAATATTATCTTGCTTGCAATTTTGTATAGACCCTGACTCAAGATGATAACATTATTTTATAGTACTTCTGAAGGCATCTCGAATTGAGGACTTTGTTTAATAATTAAATAGGAGTGGTTATCTTACAATATGGTGAGCACTGCAGTTGTCATGTGAGGATTGAGGTGTGAAATAGTTCAAAAGACCTTATTCGGCGGTAAAGGTTCTCTGCACCACTGTAATCGTTGCCGGTGATGCTCAACCGTCAGAGGTAACACAAGATGGGGTCCATAATGCTGCAGTCCAAAAGACCTTATCCGGCAGTAAACCATTCGGACAGTTACAATATGGCCTTGTTCTCCTAGCCACTCATCAGCCAAAGATCGATTTGTCGCAAATCGGTATCTAATGGCCATAGTCTTAGAAGTCGATCTTGAACTTCATTTGTGCCCCTTCGACGTCCGGTCCTACTCTTTTTCGATTTTGCTCTAGGCATTTTAACATTAACTAAACATCGACTTTGGATCTCCTCGAATAGCTGGTTTGATGTAAAAAACTTCTAGGTGTTGCAGTTTCTTTGTTAGTTAGTATTACAGAGCAATGAATTCAACTCACAGAATCCATTCTTTGATTTGATTCTTATGTGTTTTAGTTGGAATTTGATGAATTTTTCAATATTTTCGATGTTGACACTACTAGATCTGAAACTGACATCTAACTCGTATGTTCAACTTATAAGAATAGAATTGGTAAGGATAAAATAGCTTCGACCTTAACTATCTGAGGATGCTACTATGATAGCGGGACACGTCGACACGTGTAGTGGTTTAAAATTCTATTTTTGTGAAGGTTGTGTCAATTTGAACTAGTAATATGATTTCAATCTAACATATCGAAGATTTTCATTCAATATTTTTCCTTGCAAAAAGATATCAATATTAGTTTGAGGCAATTTTTAACAATTTTTTTCGATGAATCAAATACAAATAGAAAAAATTATTTCGGAAAATGTATATATGAATTGTTCTGATATATCGGAGAAATTTCAGTCATAATATTTCAACATTCAGAAAAAATCCATGATTGTTAGAGAGCTCTTTGAATGAAAACACCTTCAAAGTTCCTCCTATACATTTTTGAACTTCATTTACAGTAGACACTTGTTATTCTTAGCTCGTGCATAAGCTAATTCCGATTCTGCTTCATCGACTTGGTGTGAATAAAGGTTTCGAAACCCATCAAAATGAGGAAAATTCGTTGTGTTTGAGACTAATTATGAACTTGAAACATTTTTTCTCACGAGTCATTTAGCAAATTCCCTAATCGTTCCAAGAGAAACGGTGGAATTTTCAATGAGAAATTTTTTGTGAATGAACCGCCCCTGTTTTTCTCCCCTAAGTAAAGAATTATTCAGAATGGTCGCGAAAATAATTCCAGACCACAGCGGTATTTCATGGACCACATCAAGAAAAACTGTGGGAATGAAACACTAACCAATTATGCAAAAATCAAGAGTTAAATGATGAAAATGTTTTCTGCAGCAATTAATTTCCATTTTCTGGAACTCTTTTCTCGCTTACTGAATAAGCGTCAGCACGAACTCGAAGAGGGCGTTTGAAATATTCCAACCTATTTTCGTTTATGTTTTTGAGGCAGAACTTCTTCAAAGTAATGAGATGAATTCAATTTTTCTCTGTAAAGTAATTCGAATAATGAGGTAATATTTTTCTAAATAAAACAATATTTGATCGGAATTCGATTCATGAGGTATTTCGCTATAATATAATGAGACATTTTGTTCAATTTTTTAGAATTTCATTTCGAAGAAATATTTCACGACTACATATTTAAAATCCCTAAAGGTTATGAATCACGAAGTTATTCCTTGATAATGCCAACCTGTAAAAACTGAATCACCTAAAAAAAGAAACGCATAATACGGAATCTCAAGCAAGAAACAATCAGCATAAGTAGAATGATAATATACAATGTTTTCTCTTGCAAGGAAGTTGATCAAATATTGATAAAAAGTCTCACTGGATATCAGAAATCTATAGGGAAACGTTAATCAAATTCAACAGGAAAAAATGATAAAAATTCCAGGGTATTTAAATCGAAACCAAGCTTGTTGATTCAATTGAGTCGAAAATGAAGTTCAACTATCTTGTTCTCGTTGCGTTGCTTGTAGCACTCTTCTCTCTGGCTAGTGCAGTACCACAGCCAGATCCAGAACCCATGGCCGAACCCAGAATAAAATTCGTAAGTAACATAAAATTTCATTTATTTCAGTAGTTTCATCGATTTCATGGAATTGAGAGTGTTAAGTTTCCGGTATGTCCTATGATTCCATTAATAGCGAGTTTCACAAAACTTTTACTGTTGTGATTTCTAGGAACTCAGCATCATTTCAGTGTTTAATTTCAGCGCACTTTTGGATCCACTATAGAACTCAATGTTGATCGGTCGATCAAAGTTTTGTGAAGAATACTATCGAATAAACTAATCTTTGATTTCATTTATGGCTCGATTTATTGATGTGAAATTAGGTCGAATTCGGCAATCAAGCCATGACACTCAATACGAAATTTTTACAAGCAAGCACTTCATCGTTTTGTGAATACGTGCCTCATGATGTTAAACTTCAATGATTTAACATCCATTAAAGTATTCATGTCTTAGGAAATACCTGACATCGAGAAGGTGAACTTTTAGATTTGATATGGTATTATGTTGATAGCTATGTAAACACCTAATAATTTATTTAAACCTATTCAATAAATAAAATATATAATAAAATAATAACACTACTTTATTTTCTTCAGATAAGAAGACCAAGGACTGGTTTGTCAGGAAATATTCTCAGGAAAGTGTTTGGAAGTTAAATGAACAGATTGGTATATTAGAATTATGACAACAAATAAACTTTAATTCTGTTGGTTTTCACCTACTTAGAATAAGATGATTTCATTTATGAATAAATTGAATTATTAAAACGTATGATGATGCATTTTCAACATGTCTATTCAATTCCATAATTGTAATTCGTTCAAAAGCTAGTCAACTTGATGTAGTACAATAAAATTATTCAAATATTTTTGTTTCGAAGATTTTCTGTGAGTTTCACAAACATCAATGATGGAACGAATACTGGACTAAAAATCACATGACACCAGACACATGACAATCACCACCGTGAAAATTTTGTGAAATATACTGGGAATATTTGTTCATGAATGATTTCCAAAAAAAGGTAGTTCTTCACCAGATTCTATAAAAATTGTGAAATAATATTGGGAGAAAACGATAAAACGAGATAATGTCCTGAGTTGTTGATTCATAAAAAATAATTTAAGCTAATCCGCGTTAGGAAAGTCCAATTAAAATTCTCATTTGAGCACAATATCATGAGTTTTTGCGTTGAACAACCGGCCTTAATCTCTTCCGATAAAGGGATCAAAGTTGCCCGTATAGTGCCGTAGAATGAATAGAGTCTGGTAGGTTTTCACCTGGGATAGAATTACTGGGACTAAAAAGCTTCGCAGCAAGTCTGGTGGTGAACTCTGAGAGTGGAGAATCTTGCTCAGAATAAGCTAATCCCCAATGGAACGTACGTTTTTGTTTTTGCCGATGTAGAGGGAATCTTTTATAGATTTTTTATTCTGCAGGATTTGAATGGTGGAACCTCACTCCAATCAGAGATGTCCATTAGTTACGATTTCGCAGGATAATTACACGCTTTTTTAATTTGAGGAGAAGAAGCCTAACCTCAATCAACATCAATTTAATCTTCCGGAAATTGATGAAATTTGAAATTTCTGCAAAATGAATTCGACGAGAAATATTCAAAATGTTTTCAATAGTCTCCAAAATCATAAACTATGCATAGTGTAAAACAATATTCATTCTGTTGAATTATGAAGAATAATGACGAGTTTTAAGAATATTTTCCTTCAAAATGAAGCAATAGCGAACAAAATTATCAGTTACCCTAGATAACCCAGATTATGCAAAACTTTTTATTCACCGCGTCATCAGAATTATAGAAATGAAAAATTCTGGCATAATATCAAGGAAAAATAAAAAAGCACTGATGTGTCCTAAGGTGCTTTTGAAAGCCTTGCACCCACCACAGAATCACCTATATACAGGTATATAGGTGGGTACATAAGATGTGATTGAATAGATCGCATTTTGAGTGGGACCTGAAAAATGAAGTTGGACACAGAAATGATCTGATATTTTCCCTTTGCTTTCAAGAGGTAAAATTTTCAAATTGAAAAATTCTTCTTGAATCGCCAGCAAAATGCATTCGTCATAGCAGATTGGAGCTTCAACTATACAGAGAGGTTGTCGTAACGGATTTTAATTGATAAAAAATGTTTGACGTCATAATGAAGGCTTTTTGCTGTTGACAAAGCGGATAACCTTATGTTACTATCGGTTCTTAACGCTACTACCCACATAGATTGACTCCATTGTTTCTTGAAAGTAAAAATAGAATCTGAACACTTCGAGAATGTGCATAAAATCACACATTCTTGAAGACAGCCATGCATTAACTGTTAGTTTAAAACGAGGTGGAAGTTTATTGCATAATAATATCACGTAACATTTTCAAAGAGTTATATTAAGCATTTAATTGATGAAGTTATTTCCATCGATTCTGAACTGAAAGTGTTCTAAAGAAATTTAAAGAGAACAGCTGTATTATTCTTATAATATTCTTAACCCTTCTTTGATTTAAGAGATGTTTTCTACCTCAAAATTTCAGGAGGTGATAGTACTCATCAAAATGAGAAAAAAAGTATACATAAACACATGTCCGAAAAATGCTTCCTCTTCGAATTACAGCCATCTGTAGTCTTTATTTTAGTCATATACCGGGTGTCCCAAGTTATCGTATACAGGCAATCTCTAGCTTATTTGTCAAGATAATTAAAAAATTTAAAAATTGCTTTGAATAACATCAAAGTACATAAAAAAGGTTCTTACATTAGATAGCCCTGTGGTAGCCACCCTTCACTTTTTATTTTCAAATGGCACCGCCTGTATATTGTCAATGAAAATATCGTGTCAGTCTATTTGGAATACAACTATTGCACATACTTGGTATTTTTTCAGTTATAACAACAAAAACATTAATATTTTGTGAATTCTTTTACGTTATTTAATTATCCTTATAAAAATATCCTCCACCCATGTTTGACAAACTTCACTTATGAGAAGTAGATGAATGTTTTAAAAAACCGAAATTTTTATAACAAAAACTTGTTTTAAATGTTTCTTCGTTTTTTGAATTGCATAGTAGGTATTTTGGTTGCAATTTATACTCCACAAAATGTTGATGTTTTTATTAATGAAAAAATAGAATGACATGCAATTTCCACTGATAATATACAGGAGGTGACATTTGAAAATTAAAAGTGAGGGGTAGCTACCACAGGGCTGTCAAATGTACGAAACTTTTTTATATTTTATCATTGGAAAGTTCCTTTGATGTTATACAAAGCAATTTTTTTATTTTTTTGTTGAATAAGCTAGATATTGTCTGTATACGATAACATGGAAAAACCCGGTAATTTCTGCAATAACCTTCGATTAATTTTAATGGAAATTCAGTCATAGTCCTAATTTTTCACGGAAAATCTAATGCCGATAATATTTTTTTCACAAAAAAATTGAAGGGCTCTTTTCTTGAGGAAAAAATCAAGAGGTAACGCATAAAACTCTCGTTCCCTATTCTTGTTGACATCTGAGAAAGGATTTTGACAGTTTTTTTTGAAAATTTGGTAAATTTTACGGTTTCTGAAAAAAAAATGAAATTTTTATTTCCCCTTTATAAGAGCATACCATCAGCGAAAGTTTTGCTGAGAAAAATTGCACCTAAGATTAAATTTCCATTAAAATGAAATAAAAACTAGTAGTAGAAACGAGTATGTTTTTTTTCTATGGACGTATGAATTCATCAGATTCTCTATGGTCGTAGGAAATTTTCATCTTGATGCAGAACACAATAATCATTTCACGAAGATGTACAAAAATTTTCGAGAATGGCCAGAGGCAAGTTGTAAATTATAGAGGAAACGAAATGATTATGTAAAATTTACAGCGTTTTTCCATTAGACGTAAATTCTCAGCGGTGTGCGTTAATGGCGCAAATCGCATGTTGATATGGGCGTTCCGTGCCATTTTCGTTGACATCGTACCAGTATCAAGATTTGTACATTTTTCTCCAAGCTCTCACCATATATCCTCAACTGCGAAAGGGTAAATTAAATTTAGTGGCACGCAAATGTCTAGTAGT
Source organism: Harmonia axyridis (assembly GCF_914767665.1). NCBI lineage: Eukaryota > Metazoa > Arthropoda > Insecta > Coleoptera > Coccinellidae > Harmonia > Harmonia axyridis. Next base: position 18,162,543 of record NC_059503.1, read on the forward strand.
TAAATGTATGGGTAGCAAGAGGGAATGCATTACATGAATAAGGCGACTAATATAATCGTGTAGAAACACAGTTATATCGTCTGGGTCTAGCACAGAGGAGTGGTGGTTTCTGTCATACCTTTCTATGAGAGTGCAGTGACTCGAGTGCCTTAGATGAAATGGATTCATAATTTCAACATGCGAAGAGTTATTTCAAGCTGCATGAGTAGAGGCAAATCGATTTTTAACACTATCTCGACTGAAAGGAAGTGGTCTCAACCCAACCAGGATTTATGTACTGTTTGAATATGAGAAAACTTAATGTTTGAGCATTGTAACTTCCGGCAGAAGCTGTCACGGTATACAAATATGGTTTCTTCACCAATATCATTCGGAACACTGAAATATGTGTTATGAACACCGACTCTAAATTGATGATCTCCTTTTTTCTCTCAAGCTCCGATTTATTCAGAGAAATATTGCCTTCTATTGAACTTGAAACTGAAAATACCGATAGCAATACAAGAAATTACGTTGTGGCTATTGCCTTCATCTTGTAGATGAAAGAAATAGCGTAACGTAATTTTCTACTGTTCCTGTTCTACGGATCATTTTAATAATTAGAAGTCATATGAACATGGTCCTGCAAACGCTTTGTTCTCGAGATACAGGGTGTTGAAGTTTGATATTTTTCAAATTTTTTCCTCATAGCACCTTTTTTCCACCAGATATTCAACTTAAATTTTGCATAGACATTTCAATTCAAAGTTTTCATCATGTGGTATGCTAATTTGAAATGCAGATCTACAGGATGACATTTTTTCTGGAACGGTCTCCGCTTCTTTCCTCCAGAACACTTTATTGGTAGACCAATGGTAGTTTCGAGAAGTGTGAAAAGAAACTTTGGTCCATTACTACACTTTTTGGTTTCTGGTAGTTTTAAAAAAATTTCAAACAATTCTCTAGTAATCCTTAGGAAAATCCAAAGTATTATAAAGACTCAGTAAGCTTAGACCGATGAATGAATTATAAGTTTTGGTACTTATTTACCTGATATGTAGCGAAGATTAATAAAGATTCGAAAGACTGATATGACAAAAAAGTAGGACAACAAGAACCACCTTCATCTCGAAAACAAAGCGTTCGCTTCCCATGTTTATATGATATTTTTTCTTGGAATTAGATATGTAAGGAATCTTTCATTTTCCATTACACCTCTGATTGAGGAACACTCTGTATATTAATTGTGATGACTAACACATCAAATTGAGAATGAAACACGCCTCTTGCATGGCAGAGCTGTTGCAAAAATCAACAGGGACCCTGTCAGTAAATAATGAGGGAAAACAATTGCTATTTATTCCCCCCAAAGTGTCCTGCAAGCGGTCACGTGGGCGCCCTTGGGAACTGTAGACGTGCCGAATTTCCGATCTTCTTGATTAATTTGGCCGATGTGTAAACACAAATCACGGACGCTGTGTAAATATCGTATACTCCGGTTAAACCAAGTTTCTTGCTGTTGTTGCTGATTGCGCCTTGTATGTTCGATAATAGGTATTAGATTGGATGAGATGAACAAATATCACATTGTTATCCGAGGAGAATGCCAAATTTAATAATATCATTCGTTCATAGTTCGAACTAAAATTGAAACATCTAGTTTCTTTGGCGGCTGAATTTATCACAAACAGATGTGGAAGGATCTGTCTAGGCATATGATAAATTCGAAGAATAGAATCTGACACATGCTAACAAGCCAATGAGTTGGTAATAATCAGCTGGAAACGATGCTGAACTGGATAGGAAATTTGATTCATCTGTGCTGCTGAAAAAATGCTCGTTAGCATATTTTTATAGACACTTAAATATAAAATCTCATTCTGAAAATTCGATGAAAACTAATACATTTTTTTTACTGAATCAAATTTCAAACCAATATGTGAAAATAGATCATAGAATAATAAACATAGATAGAGCAAGTATACGCAATTTTTACATGTCCCCAAGATGGTTAGATTACATTGTCAGATGTGATATATTTTCAAATCCACAATTTTACTATATCGTTATGAATGTATTTTATATTGAATGAAATATATTCATTTGAGTGATTCCCAATTAGATATGCAAATTTGAATATTTGCAATCCGATATTTTTTCTAATTGTCGAATTTAAAATGAGCAGAATATTAATTATTTTCTGTATCTACCTGCTGAAATCAAAGGTTTGACAACTTTTGCTCTCCTAGTGTCATCGGTTGTTTCACGTCGTTTGGCGTGCTTCAAGTTTGTTTTCTGAATTTCTGATATACTTGGGTATTTATTTTAATATATTTGGAGTAAATATGATTCACTATGGGACATAAGAAGTACGATCTCTTGAGAAACTCGCGAATTGAGTGAAATATCGTATCACTTCACTGATATGTTTTCATTTCCGCTCGCTTCATGTCAAATTTGATAGTTTATGTTTGGGACAAAATTTGCTTACTGAAAATGACATTATGCTTCCTCTATTTATGTTTATTTCTTTGAGGAGCAGATGAATCACTCCTATGAGTTGCTCATCACAATTGCGATTTTAATTTTTGTCAAATACTAGATACTTTTTATCAATATTAGGTAAACCAATAGCCAGGCGACCAAAATTATTCAAAACGAAAGAAAACGTAGAACAGGTTGTTCGATTTGTTCGTGATGATCCCGACATATCCCTTCAGAAACGTGCAAGTATTTTGAATTTGTTGCCTGAACATAGAACATTCCTGACTTCAATCAAAGAACATGGTTTCAGCAGGATGGAGCCACTTGACATGTGTCTCTAACACGAATTTGTTGCTCATCCCAACTCTATTTCACCGTGCTGATGAGGGCCTAAAGCCCGAAACACATGTCTACGTTTAGCGCTTCTCCTTGAAGGATGTTTCCTTAAACTTTTCCTTTGATTTCAATCACCCTTATTATTCCTTTTTTATTGTAGTGCCTCTGTCTTCAAGAGAGATGGCGTTATGGGTGTAACGCCACACTCTACTTCGGACTCGGCGGATTTATAGGGGTCGCCTCGTTGCAGCAGAGTCACCTCTCCACGATGATGTGAGAGGGTGACAATATGTTTTTCTCATCTTTTTTTGGAGTTTGTAATGGGCGCACCCGTGAGCATTTCCCTGGTAGCTACGCTAGGATATGTGTCATCTATCAACAGCCAATGTTGCCAATAGTACCAAAATCGAACAGAATCCATTCAAGTCATCGCAGGTTCTCATTATCGATCAATTTAAGCCATGAAAACGACTTTCCCGCATTCAAAAAGAGCCATGAAGCAAGCGCAACCACGGCTCCGAGTATTAAAACCCAATACCCTCAGACACATTTGATGTGTGCATTATGACACCCGCTGAAATGGCGGCCATAAACGGAATCTTTCGTGTTCAAACTCCGAGCAGGTAATTTCACAATGTTAACAGTGTGCCGTATGGGACGTGACCAACCCTACGCCTGACGGATTTACAAGCTGTCTGGCAAATCAAATTTCCGATAATTCTTGGTAGCTCATTCCGTGAAAAAATTAGCGATTAGCCATTGTTTAATCTGGTAGCAGAGAACATAGCCAGATTTAATTTGATCGTTCCGATTCTTGTTACACGCGTTCTGTCTGGGTAATTTCAATGGTGGACATTGATTTTTTTTTTTTTTGTCGATTGGATAGTTTGAAATTGATAATATGTTTGCGTCGGAGTTTGTCATTTTTATTTGTTTTACTTCTCTCGTATTCAGTGTTCGCTTACTTGAGTAAGTATTTGGGTTTGTCTAGAAACACTGGAAATTGATAAACATTGATCCATCATTTTTCTCATTTATTGAAAAATACCTCAATTCATAAAAAAAATCTATCTATTGCAAATATTTTCGGATCATGTCCAGAAGGATTCGACCTCAGAGTAATAAACATAGATAGAGGGAGCATATGTCACTTTCAGTGAGCAAATTTTGTCCCCAACATGAACTATCAAATTTGACATGAAGCGCGGAAATTAAAACATATTAGTGATACGATATTTCAGTCAATTCGCGAGTTTCTCCACAAAGAACGCACTTCTTATGTCCCATAGTTAATGAACGTTTCATATTCACTCAAATTATATTGTAATACATACCTAAATAAATTAAAAATTCAGAAAACAAAATTCAAGCGACGTTAAACAACCGATGACACTAGGAGAGCAAAAGTTGCCAAACCTTGGATTTCAGCATGTAGATACAGAAAATAATAAATATTCTGCTTTTTATAAATTCAACAATTAGGAAAAATATTCCAAATATTCAAATTGTCATAGTTAATCGGGAATCAATGAAATAAATATAGTTCATTCAATTTAATACACATGCATAATGATATAGTAAAATTGTGGATTTGAAGTTTTACATTCAATAAAATGAAAAATCACGAGAACAAATACGATTAAAGTAAATACTCATATCAGCATCAGTTATCTGGAAAGAATTGAATTTATATTGAAAATGTTCAAGAGGAAGGAATTCATTTGAATATACCACACATAGATACCCAAGAAAATGGAAAATAATATTCTATAACTACAATGATATAGAAACCAGGAAAACCTTAAAACAAAAACGATAGTTATTAACATACAAGTTCCTTATTGTGAATAAAATCGGCAAGCTGAATTAATAGCTTACATGACGTGATGTAAATTTCATCTGAAGAACAAAATAATTTCAGGAAATGGTTATCAAATCAGCAAATTTACGGAAATGAAGGAAAAATGAAACAAAAATTAATTCAAACTGACTGAATTACGGTAAACCATCGCTGAAGAGTTCTTTGACATAGGATCATCCTAGTTTTTTCTGAAACGAAAATTAAAACTCTCTATTGTGTCTTCTCCATCAACTACAAAGCTACTGAATGATTTTCACCGATATGCAAGTAGATGTAAAATAACAATTCCAATCTCCGTGCAAAATTTCATGTTAATCGCGTAATAGAACCAGAGGAAATCCAAGAAGAATGTCTAGAAGAAATATAAAAAACTATAATTTTCTCGACAACTGAACCGGCGAACGAATTTCATGCAGATCATTTGTCATAAAAACCATAAAAAAATTCGACAAGAATATTGGAAAAGAAAAAGAGGCCGTTTATTTCCGTAACATCAGATCAGATCAGTTGAGATTTCAGTTTTTTAATTGATATCTAAAACATAGTAAAATTTCAAGTGACCAGATGAAGTGGGAGCCTCGAGAAAATTATCATTTTTAATTTCAGATTATTACCTATAATTCATGAAATAATAGACTGACCGCCCAACTACACGTAATGGTATCAATATATATTGAGAAAAACTATTTCAAGATTTCAACATTTGATTGATTACATGAAATTCAATCAGAATATCTCAAAAAAAGGAGGATAACGCTGACGTGAAGCCAGGAGCTTTTGATCGCTCCTTCATCCATGCACCCTTATAGTTATACCTAAATATTACCCCATTTACGACCCCATATGAAGAAAAAAGGTGCTGTTTCATCAAGACATTGCGCCGTGTCACAAATCAATGAAAACAATGGCAAAATTGTATGAATTGGGCTTCGAATTTCTTCTGCATCCACCGTATTCGCCAGATCTGGCCCCTAGCGACCTTTTCCTGTTCTCAGACCTCTAAAGAATGCTCGCTGCAAAGAAATTTAGTGTCAATGAAGAAGTTATCGCCGAAACTGAGTCCTATTTTGAAGCAAAAGATAAATCGTACTACGAAAATGTTACCGAAAAGTTGGAAGATCGCTATAATCGCTGTATCGCCCTGGAAGACAACTATGTTGAATAATAAAATCGAATTTTGCCAAAAAATTGTGTTTTACTTTGGAAGACCGGGGATTTTTAATTAACCTGTTACAGTTCGATGGTCTGCAAAGTCACTTTTAGCGCACTATTGAACCAGCGCCAGCGTTCAAAAGCTTATATTTCATATAATTGTTTTCCAAATAAAGTATCTGCAGCTGCATCCATAGCCAAATTGAAATTAACGATCTAATCAATTATAATGGAAAGAGCAGGTGGCAGGACATCTCATAATCTTACGAATACGATAGCAGACCGCATGAAAATCTCGCCAAACATCAACTGTATGAAGACAAAGATGCAGATTTCAGTTTTCACCAAGCACATCGAAGTTGTGCACGAGAAGTTAAGTTACATGCCATTAGAAAAGCAAACAATGACGAGGCAGAGCAAACGCCTCAGCGGCCTCAGTCACACATTCGGGATAGGTTCCTTTAATTGCGCTACATGCACAAGATCTCGGTGCTAATTTCAACTCGCGCCAAAGTCAAAGTCGTTAATATTTAAATAAGCGTCAAGGAATAACAACATTCGGGAGAGGGCTAATTGGAGTAATTAATTCAATTAGAGCTTAAGCCTTAGGAATAACACTGCGCAGGATTAGGAAGGCATGTCGTATCTCGAACAACTCCATAAAACAAGTCTGCTCTATCCAGGACCACTCGTTATTTAACAAAGGAACTTGAGGTGAGTTAGAGTTTCTCACATTTGCCTCGTTAATTTCGATGATTTGCTGTTCGGGGGACTTTCGTGGAAGTTTTGTGACAATTGAATTCAAGGGGAATTACGTCAGACACGAACGTTCGGCTATCATATATTTTTCACCCTACTGTCCCAGAGGGAGGGTAATGTTTTTCGCGTGTATGCATCACTATTTATTACCCCAACGACTTATTTGATTTCACTATATGAACTTTCGTTATAAGAAGAAGAAAGAAAGATAGAAAGTTTATTCAGAAGTAAGTAACAACAATTACAAAAATAAATTTTAAAATAAAACAAAATTTTATGAGCATATATTAAGGAAGAAAAATCGACCTAAGCTACATAAAGAAATGTATCTTGTGTGCTAATTATCTCTTCCCAAAAAAATTACATTTGAATTCATAGGCTTTGAGATGAAGGCAACAGCCCGGCGGCAGGAACGGACCGGAGAAAAAGTCCAGAATGAAACCATATAAAATGATTTTTTTTTTCCTAGAAAAGTTCATTAAAAAAGCTCTGGTGCGCTAATAAAAATTGTTTTACTTTGATCTTAAAACTTCTAGGATTTTGATAACTGTTTTTAAGCTCTGCAGGCAGCCTATTGAAGAGAATTGGACCATAATATGATATGAATCTTTGGGTGACGTTTGTAGATTTGAACGGAACGCTGAAAGTTTTTTCCCTTGTTGATCTTGTATTATATTTTCTACATGCCGTATCAACCGGAGCCCCCTTTTGGTTGTTAAGTTGATAATCAATAGTACATATTTGAATAAAACTAGCAGATTTTCTTCTACAAAAGTGATACTAAGATTCAACATGAATCTAAAGAAACTATAAAAACCAATTTAATAATTAATTCAATTGATTTCAGACAAGGATTTATTATATCTTTCATTCTGAATTTAATGAGAAAATCATCATTTTATGCTAAACAAAAATAAAACTAGAATTCATTGTTTACCTAATTAAAAATCATACAACAATGTTAGTAAATACCTTTTTGACAGTTTTCCTTTTCAATCGCAACCGTTTTTAATATTTGTCATTGAACCAAACAAACCAAACCATAATAAGGGTGAAATTTTTGCAAAAGAACACCAAAACCACCAAAATTAATAAAACCGGTCCAGGATTTCCAGAATTCTGAAAACGTCGGTTTCTTGAGGTACTTGAAGACAATATTCCCTGAGAATTTCAATTGATTCGGGATAATGGTTCAAAAGTTTTGACGGATCTAAGTTTTCGGGAAAACCAGAAAATCACCCTGTATAACTCAAGAAGAGGAGAATGCACTTTTAACGGTCATTTAATGTTGACCTGAGTAGCCTAGCTTCTGTACGTGGTAGGAATATGTAATGTGATGACGAAATCAATATTTTATTATGATTTTTTGAAAAACTACAAACCAGTGTAATTGCGTTGAAATGTGTTTGATTGTCTCAGTCTTTACTTGTCGGAAATTCATCTTGATGATTAAAAAGTAAAATAACTTATTTCCGCTTTATTATTTTATTGCGTTGAAATGATTATACTTTTTTCTGCGAAAATGTTAATGATCTCATAGATGATAAACTGATGAACCTTACATGTTACGTGATTGCTTACATGTACTCATGAGTTCTCTATAATCATATAAGAATTTCTCAAACAATTATCAACGGTTTAATAAGAAATATTATCAAATTTCTAGGAAATCAGCTTTTAACAGTACATGTATATCTGCACGTTTCATTCGCTAGATATAAAAAACTTGAATTAAATGGTTCTCTTGAAGTTTTCTCCAACAAACACAACATTATTTATTTATTTAGTTTGTCCAGACTTTTTTGAGAAATGAACATTACTTTTGACGACTTCCTCCGCTGGTTCTGTACGTTGAAACTGGATTTGGAAGAAGTACACATTATTTGTCTGTAACATAAATCTGCGACATATTTACGAACAGTGGAAACGTCTTCCGAAAGAAAGTCGTAAATTTCATTGGAAAATTTCGCAAATACCCCGAATTTAGCAGAAAATATCCCTTTGTGCAATAGAGAACGAATGGCTTTCAGTATTTTGATCGGATTTTCATACTACATATACCCTATACGGAAAGATTTATATAGAAACATGTGATGCAAGCATGAAGAATTCTTTCCGGTAAATATTTTGAACGCATATAAGTAGGGAATAGAATGAACCGTAAAAGTTGGTAGTATTGCTGGAGCCTGGATGAAGTGAGAAAGGCCAACGAGATCTTCTATTCCAACAATTTTTCGAGCGATTTCTTTTGAGAGTATAAATATTGTTTACGATCAAAATTTGGGAGTTCTATGGTTTTGATAATTCCAAACAAAAATTCGTATCTACCAGAATACTGGAGTTCTTTATCGGAAGTACAAATATGAAACATGAAACTCTCATTATAACCCATTTTTTTTTGAACGAATGAAAATAACGTTCTGAAAACCAGATGCAAAATGTTTACTGTGTTAGACGTGTAGAGTTCTCTTTCTGTATCTTGTTTGAATTTTGTATGCTTCTGATGATGCGATCTATACAAATTTTTTATTTTTTATTTTGAAAGTGTTATATCTGCAAGCAGATTCTCAACTTGATTGAATGCGTTGTCATTAAAAGTTTGTTTTTTTTTTCAAATAAATATTGAAAGGCTATATTAGAAAGATTGTGCTCCCCATCATGTTCTCCCAATTAGTTGTGGTAGTCTACAGCTAGCCCTCTATTTCCAGACTTCTAATGAAGTTCGATATCTGAGATGGCTATAGGAGGTTACTTCCCTATTTGTTCAAGTTTCTTATCCAAAGCATTTTTGTATTGGCTACCGATGGCAATGCATTCCATCACCAGATGATCCAGAGTTGCTTCCTCCTCCCAAGGATTTGCACTCGTTGTTTTCTGCTAGACTGATTCTCATAAGTTGCATTCTGAGGCGGCAATGCCCTATAAGGAACCCAGTAAAAAGGTGTAGGATATTCTTGTTAAATTCCAGATACTTCTTAGATCTTGAAGTATCAAAGATTGGAACAAACTTTTTGGAATGATTCAACCAAAGAAGATTCCGTCAGAGGTTTTTTTCTTCTCCTACAACTCTTTCTTATGGGATCATTTAACTATACCACATAAAGGTTCTGGGTCAATGAAAGAAGTTTGTGTTATTTTTCTGGTAAGTGTGTTGGCCTCTTCATTCCCTTTAATTCCCAAGTGACCGGGAACGCCGGGAACCCAGATGATAGGGACATTGTTATTTTTGTATATTTTCTTTAGTTTTCTTTGGCATTCCATACCATCTCACAATCAATTATATTTGAGCTCAAAGCACATTTCTGATAGTTACTTACTTAGGTTCATTTTCACACATTTTTCGATTGCAAGGATCTTTGCTTGAAAAACACTTGGACAGTGGCGGCTCATCACCATTAGTGATTGAATAAGGCCGTTCTCGAATTGATCTTGAATATCACTCAATATTCACCAATGAACACTGATCTTGATGAAACAATTCAACAACCTACTGAATACAAACGACATACGAAATTTCAAAAAATAATGCACGAGGTTGCCATTATAACGATTTCAAATTGTTTCATTCCTATTGGAGAAACCTTTATCTGCAAGCAGATTCTCAACTTGGTTGAATCTGTTGTCATAAGAATATTGATTTTTTATATGCATCTTGAATGTATGTGACGTAATCAATATGAAAGCTTGTAACCCTTATTTGGATTTGTTGTATGTACAATTGATGTCTCTATAAGAGGAACTAATGAACAATTAACTGATATAAAACCTTCGGTTGAAAGGGACGCTCCTCAAGAAAAGATTTATCGACTATTCCATCCCTTGACCCTGGTGAAGGATGAAAACGAACCCAGACGGCGAGGTCAGGAGAATTCGACAACCCATAACTACCAGCACGTGATGAATATAAGAAGGAACAATTCATCTATTTTTAACGCTAGTACTTCCCTCCCTTTCCGAACAAGTCGAGGTGTAACTTCATTTTATTCGATATCGTAAAGCCCCGATCCACCCAGATGAGGAAATAAAACATTTTATGGTCTTTTTATACGCCTCTGCTGCCGTTCTGTTTATTCGCGTTTTGTTAAAGAATAAATACAACCCGAAATAAGATTAGTCTGCATTTCTTCGTGGTTTGTTCTAGCGAGAAATTAAAACGCTGGGTACACTGCGTCATTTGCGGAATGGGAGCTGGGAGACATGTCTTTTTCCTTGGGATGCACCGGATAGATTGGCTGTTTTATGTCCGCCTGGTTTGGAATCCTTGATGAAGACGTTGCAATATTTATCTTGGGGTATCCGAATTCATGTTGATAGCGTTCGCCTGGCTTCTATGCTGAAAGGGTCGTTTTCATTTCTTTTCATGAACGCTGCTCTATGTATTGTTGTATATTTTCAGTTCTCTTGCGGCAACAAAAATATTAAGGTTGGTTTACGTTTATATCATCATTTTCTGATATTGGAGATATGCAAGTCTACGCTTTCGAAATTCGAGAGATTCTCCAGACATTCGTACTCGAAGTAATGGTTTTCGTTATTATGAGAGGGCTTAGATTAATGCCGGTTCAGTATCATCGAATAAAACGCTTCTGGATGTTGACCTTTAATATTGCTTTCATCAGTACTGCAAACAACTTCAATATTAATTCTAACGGTGATAAGTAGATGAGGCATTCATCATGGGTTAAATGAGGTTTTATATCAAAGGCCCTCTTATTATATTGTTGCCTTTCAACAATGAAATATGATTAAGTTGTTTAACTGAGATTTGTAAACAATCTCACCCAAGTTCACATTTGGAATTAAATGTTTCTCAGCTAACAATACAATATTCACGCGAAATGAGTTAAACTAAGATGTCTGAAACACTGGTGTGCTCACTTACTCTTGAAAAATTGAGATTAAAGTGGCGATTTTTGAAGGGACTAGCCTCTTTGGATTTTAATGGTATTGGTCCCTTTTCACTTGATTACCGCATCATTTGTCATGGCGCTCACGTCGTCTTTCTGTCAATGCCGTTTCGAGGTTAAATCAACAACAAATCATTTGAAATGTGATTTTTTTGACTTTTGACAGAACAAATGCAAATTTCAAAATTATGCTTCTTTTAGCTCCGATCATAAAATCCTTTGGAACCATCCAAAATACCTATACCCAATTTCATCCAGATCGGAGCAGTAAAACGTCAAAAATTGAGACCTTGGCAATGCGAAATGTATATCCAAAAAAACTTAAATTTCTGCAGAAATACTGATGAATCGGTGTCAATACCAAATTTTATAGATATCGCGACTAGCAGGGCTGCAACAAGATTCAGATTCCTTCGTATAAAGTTGCTCAAGACTATTCAAGACTTATTTGCATATCCACTCAATTTTTCTCAAATGCTACTGCAAGAGCCACAAATTCACAAATATGTTTTACCCATAGCCAGTACAAACTCATTTTATGGAGTGCAAATGATTTTTATCCTCATATCAAAGTCCTCAAATGCAATTTCCTGATATTACCTCATAAAAAAGAAATAACAAAGTGATTCCATTCAGAAAGCAGTTCTAAAATAACAACAAAGTGGACATATTCTTGATTACAAGTGCATTAACCTCGTAATTTCGATTTCATACAATTTCAATCTTTGTTTTCATTGTTTTTCTATTTTTACGATCCATTGTTGTTCTATGTAAAAATTGTCGTGTTGTCGGTTTGGTAATAAGTTAGAGGTTACAACTGTCGCGAACATTATTACCCATTCTAGTATACAACTGAAGCATTCATAGTTCCAGCGTTGATAATGGTGGCTGTGTAAGCCTATCAGGTTATTAAAGAAGGAACAACTAGCAGTTATATTGTAGTTGTACGTTGCATAGCAATTTCAAGATGTAATTGAGGTAAAACCCATTCAAGAGTACTGAAACGTATGGCTTTATCTGCGTAGTGAGTCATTATATCATTCCAGTTGTTGATTTGATAATAGATCATATGATGTTGAGAATGGCATTTATCTCCTTTAATTTTAAACCTCCAACTTAATAGATAAGCTTTTGAATGGAGTGAAATATGCAAAAATATCATTTTGCAGTCCCTTCAATATAACTCATAGAGATAGCTTTTCCTTATAATAATCCATGCAGACAAATCATACTTGGTTAAAAAAACACAATTATTTCTGATTTTCTAAATTCTCCAAAATGGATCAGTATTCTATATCTCCTGTTAGCAAAGAGATATGAATCTAATTTTTAATTAGATATCTTTATTGCTGGGGATCTATGTAATAAAAATATTTTTGGACCATCAATATTTTCGTTGTAAGGGTTGATATAATGTATCTTTTATTTTTCATATAGAAACCTGAAAAGTGAAAAAAAAACGGTTTCGCTTTGAAGAAACAGAACTCATTGAAAAAAATATAACCAAAAATAATTTAATTACTCATCTCATCACATCTTTCTCTCTTCCCCAACTGCATATATGGGTATTTGATATTCTTCCTCATTTTCTGAGAATAAATAGCGATGACTTTGTCTTGGTGACGTAAAATTCAAATGAATAATTCATAAAGTCTCGAATAGTCTATATAACGTTGCTACTGTCTAGCATTAAAAAAAATTGCATTCCAGCATTTAACCACATCATTGAATTCCATTTGCTCAGCGGTTATGATAATGTGAATTCATGGATAAATATTTGTAAAATAGGAAATAAAAATGATGGCTATTATTGTTTACTGAAGTTCATTCAGCATGATCTTATTTGAAGTCAGTAAATAAGAGGCTCGAGTAAGGTGTGTTATTTTTAACTCGATATTATGTACCAGTGAGATGAATACGATGGTTTTGTAGGAGTTATTTTAGTGTTTTCCCACATCTGGTTATACTTTTTGTTCTTGTAATATTTTTTTTGGGTTGAATGAACTAATCTGAAGGAAATAGAACGCAGATAATCATATATAGAATCTGATGTGAATATCTGTCAATTTCAATTATTGCATTCACATAATTATGAAATTTTCAGTGTTCATTATTCATTCAATCATATCTTATAGTCGGTTCATTTTAACAGTGCCATGACAAAATGAAATGTTTTGTCGCATTGTTGCCAGACTGTGGATATTTTCCTAGTTTCATCATAAAATCAACAATTAGTTGTAGAGAAATAATCTCAACCTTAGAATTTTTGTTGGATTTCGAAAAACGAGTATGCATTGTATAGCATACTGTTATATTATTCGAGTCATTATACACTGTCCGTAAAGTATGGAACAAATTCATTTTTAGCTAAACAGACCATTTCAAGAAATAATCCTGAAACACGTCGATTTTTTATTTTAATTTACCGAATTTTAAAATAATAATCTAATATACAGGGTGAATTACTTTCAAGTAATGACGTCACCGTCATTTTTCTTCAAATTTCGTCGCAATTTTCCGATTACTCTAGCTGAGCTGATTCCAAAAATGTATCACATGTTGATTCCAATTGGTACAGGGGGAACAAAAATACAATAGTTTTGTGTATGCTCATAAAGTAACGCGTAATATTCTTTATTAGTTGAATTAACAGTATTATCAAAAATAATTATTGTCTAGCGGCAATTAGTTTGAATGTAACACCCTGTAGTTTGTTACATTTTTAGATTAATAAAAATGAGCTGTTTCCAAACATGTTTGGTACTTGTGGTCTAGCAGACAGAATATGAAAGAAATTATTTATTATCAATTTAAAAACATGTAGTGAATGTAATAAACTACAGGGGGTTACATTGAAACCAATTGCCGCTAGACAATAAGTATTTTTGATAATATTGTTAATTCAACTAATAAAGAATGTTACGCGTTACTTTATGAGCACACACAAAACTATTGTATTTTTGTCCACCTGTACCAATTGGAATCAACATGAGATACATTTTTGGAATCAGCTCAGCAAGAGTAATCACAAAATTGAGACAAAATGGGGGTGTTCCATTTGAAAGAAATGACGGTGACGTCATTACTCGAAAGTAATACACCCTATATATCAGATTATTATTTTAAAATACGGTAAATTAAAATAAAAAATCGAAGTGTTTCAGGATTATTTCTTAAAATGGTCTGTTTAGCTAAAAATGAATTTGTTCCATACTTTACGGACATAGTGGAAATACGGAAATTTCCACTGGTTAATCATCATATTTCACTACAAATATATCAAATCATCTGATGTATTGTAATAAAATTTAATAATCAATTTTGAAAAGAATGAAATGGTTACGTCAAATTTGAATGAAAAATGACACATCGTAACTCAATGCCACAGCCTAGGTAACATTAGGGCGAAAAAATATCCACAGTTTTGTGAACGCTTCAAGCAGTAAAAAGAAATTCTCACTAGGTGTGGAGTTATTTCATACTTAATATGGAGATATTCAAAGTAGTTTTTCTTCAAAATGTTCCCACTAGATACATTGGGCAAATGGGTCTTACAAGTACAATTTTGGTATGCTTGCAGTTATTGATAATGTCTTACTATTTAAGTATAATCAAATGGTGTTGCCACATTAAAGTTGTTTGTCAGTTTACGAATTCTTCAATTACAATTCAAATATTCTGAGATGAAAGTATTTCCTACTTATGAAATAAATAATAGCTCACAATTAGTAATGATGAATTTTAACACACTCATCTTTTTCTCTGCGAGCATCATTTAATTTTAAAGTAGCTTTCAATCAACTAACTCCTGGCATAGAACAGCTGCGAATGTATAATACCTATTATCTGATTTGCGTAATCGCAACGTGCCATGCATTAATGCAGAACCGAGTAAAGCATTTGACAAATTTGATGAACGACCTGTGCGGCAGCAAGCCACCTGCAGATTGGCACAAAATTTTCGAGAATGACGACAACTGCGTGGGTTGTAAAGTCGAACACAAATAGTTTAATTTACCATAATCAATGTTTGTTTACGCTCAGTGTTGGCGCCATGTATCAGTGTCACCTTGGATTGATTATGCAGAATAATGAGTAATCATGTGATGCAGTTGTGTGGAAAGCATTCTAAATTGAATTCGAAGCACTTTATAGCATATTTACTCGAACAGTGTTAAATTTCAACGACAATTCCTAGTAAACACGTTGAAAACGCTTGTTACAGGAATAGTGATAGTGTGTGTTTTCATTACAAGAGATAAATAGGAGAATATAGATTCCGTAACTGCGCACATAAGTTATACCACCGAAGGATATAAAAATCAGTAAAACAAGATTTTTTTCTCTATTTCAGTATCGTAATGAGTTCATTACAGTTCTAAAAACAGTGCTGTAATGAACTCATTACAGCAACATTTTCAGTTATATTACTCGTTTTGTGGTTGTCTATACCAACTTCCAATCCTATCAAATTTCAACAAACGTCGATAATTGTCAATATAATATAATTTGGATATAGTGAAATGATTTGCAACATTATACGCAGTTTCTTTTAATTCTGGTGGTGTTAAATCGATTTCGTCAGACATAATTCACGAATTCAATTCGTAATTGTAAATTATTTCAATTTCAACCGCCAAGATACAAACAAAAGTAACTAGGATATATAATCTGAATTTGTCATTGAATTTCGACAATATTTCACAAAACTTGACTGAAATAGAAAAAATATCGTCTAATACTCGTTGCAGAAGGCAATTCCAACACTCATGCGTTCGAAAACTCGCTCCTTATTCGTGTTGGAATAGGAGCCCATTCTGCAACTTTTTCTAGAATATACTATTCTGATTCTGTGGCTAATCTGTTCATTCTGCTACATCTTGTAGAACAAAATATCTTAGATTCGCAAAGATTTAATGGTTATATTTCCTTATTTTATATTATGTTGGTACTCGGAACTCTCCAGCCACTAATTTATCTATTGTGTGTCAAATTTGCGATATAGAAAACTGTTCTGACAACACACATTTTCCAATTCAAAAAACGATATTTATGGAAATATCTCATTGATTTCAATGAAAGTTCAGTGAATTAGAGAAAATAATGTATAATATCCGTACAGGAGGCTCATTCTATCTCTCATTCATAAAAAAAGGTCACCAACTTCGTGGCTCGTTTTTGAATTTTGTACTCGTGGAAGAATATCAATGCCTCCTGCACTTGCACAGAAAAAATTCAAGCAGAATATCGAAAAAGTAATATGTATTTAATTTTTCAGAGACAAA
Organism: Harmonia axyridis; assembly: GCF_914767665.1. Classification (NCBI taxonomy): domain Eukaryota; kingdom Metazoa; phylum Arthropoda; class Insecta; order Coleoptera; family Coccinellidae; genus Harmonia; species Harmonia axyridis. Next base: position 18,179,306 of record NC_059503.1, read on the forward strand.
AGATTCGAAAGTTTTGATTTTCTGCATGTAGACATAAAACAACAATTCAATCCCTAGTGCGGAATTTCGTGTTGCTTGTTTTAAGTGAACTATAAAAAATTCGAAAAGAATATCAAAATGAAATACCAGATATTTCAATGACAGCAGATTTCACCGAGTTGAAATTATTGTTTATTTATTATAATAAAAGTTTTAAATTTATTCGAAATTTGTTGTTGATAACTTCAGCTGAACTAGATGAAATAGATACACCTATTAACCGACCATAATGACATCACGCATCATGATTAATCACAACTCACGTAATTATGTGGTCTCCAATAGGCACATTTAACGATCCCCCAAGAGCTCTTGTTGATGATTCTCCTTTTTTATACCTTTCGCAGTCTGCGGGATATCAAATGAATTTTTTCGTAGAAAATGAAAATAGACCACATGGTACCTTAGATCAGCATTGAAATAAAACAATCAGATCTATCAGAATAACTGCGATAACTTGAGTGAGCACTTCTAAGTTAAATCCTTCAGAAAGAAAATTATCATTTTTCATTTAATTGTATATAAATATTTGGATTATTCATCTAATTTATGCTCCAAATTTAAATGAATAATGTTAGAACAACTTGAGAATCAACTCACGAATGGATCATTGTATTTTCAATCCCCCTTTTCTTGTGGAATCTAAATTTAAGCCAATTCATGATGGAGAAGGAATCATTCATTCCCAATGATGAGACACACTTCTTAGAATCATGATTCCATTCAGCGTATAGCAGAATGAAGAATTCTTCTCGTAATAATTGAACTCGTACAATGCAATCACTTTTCTCATAATAAAACCGATAAACTCATGACCGAACAATTATACCATTGTACACCAAAAAACGCAAACATATTATTCACAATCGTTATCGCAGAGTTATCAAGCGCGCTATGGCAAATAAACATTCTATTTATAAGATATTTTCAAAAACCGCTGAATGCATCTTGGGTTTTTCGCCGCGACCAGCAGCTGTTCTTTCACTTATCTTATTTATATAATATGAAGTAGATAACGAGTTAATACTTGTTGACTTTCTGCAAGTTAACGCTCAGCCACATAAATATTTATCTGAAATACTAATAAAGAATAAGAAAGATCGAGTTATGGCTTCATTAATATTTATGGTTATGTGCTTTTATGCATAGAATATGATTTTAAGCTGATCAACCACTGTTGGGACTTCAATGCAACATTATTCAGTTGACATCTACCAGAATTTCTCAACCACTTCAACGCAACAATATTCAGTTAACACATACCAGAATTTCCCTGGAGAAGGCATTTTAAATATTATGTTTTTCAATGTGAATATTAAATTATCACTTTATGTAATGCGTAAACCACGACTATCATTATAATAATGATTGAAACCTGAATTTTGTTCGACTGATTAAATCTTTAGCTGCATGCTTGCGCCAGGGAACACCTCAAAATAATGTCTTTATTTTTTTCAAACTAGCCGAGAGTGTTATTAGTGGTTTCCACACACTGATGAAGAATTTGAGGTTGAAATAGATTACGTCCGGCCATTCATCGTTCACACGAAAATTCCAAAACAGAATGTGCCTTAAGAAATTGTTAATCAGGTTCAGCGTCCGAATATATCGGTTGGTTTCGTCAATCAACATTCGCAGTAAAATTTGCTCTATGGTTTAAGCAAAATGAAAAATACAAGAAGGACGGAGTTTTGGTGAGTATTTCGAATTTATGGCAAAATGATGCAGTGTTTTAATTAAAAAAAAAGATTAATTTAATCCAAAATGATTTGAATGCAGAATTTCCTCCCATGATTTTGCGCAATCTATATCGAAAGCAGAAAAATCGATATTTTCAAGAATTACATTCATTATTTGTATATGTCAAAAATTCTATGTTTTCATGGAATGTCTGAGACCAGGAAGTTTCCGTTTCAAATTTGTGATCAAAAGACTGAGTATATTGCGAAATTTTGTGAAATTTAATTAGAAAATTTCTGTGGTTTTGTTTTGCATTTATTAGTTCAGAATATTAATATGATGATAAAAGTAAAAATGGAAAACAATATCCGAACTCGGCCGTAAAGAATGATTTATATATGAGAAACGATTATAAATACATTCAGGATTCTCATTAAGCAAATGAATGAAATATTCATCTCGAGATAGTAATCAACATACCTAACATCAAGGCAGATTATATAGGAAATATCAAATTTTATGGAAAATTCAAAACTGCTCACCTGAAATTTACCATTTCAATAACTTCATTATTTTTTTTATGATATAAAGTCGTTAGAGGCAATACCATAAAAATAATAATTTAACTCAATAATTTTTTTATGAATATACATGCACATATTACAGATTCATCTCTACCTTGTCATGTCCGAAGTTGAAGCATGCGTCTGGAGTTGAATCACAATAAATCCAAATTAATACCCTAACAGCATAATAAATTCAACGAAATAATTTGATATGCCAGAAGCAGAGAA